>NW_026610961.1:57500-142552 GCF_029499605.1 Hyla sarda | reverse complement strand
AGACGTGCAGATTTCATCATGAGTCCTCCGGTTGCGGAGGCGCCCATGGTCTGTCGCGGTGCTTTAGAAAGGGGAAGGGAAAGGGCGGAGATGCTGAGGCAAAAGGGGGTCACGCCGGTGAGGGTGGAAAGGATGCTTCCTTTCCTAGAGGCGTACCCAAATAGGCGGGTGGCGGAGTTGCTGAGGGAGGGATTTTCGGAGGGTTTTCGTATTCCGTGTTCGCCGGTTAGGGACTTGGGGGTAGTGCACAACTTGACGTCGGCATTGGGTCATCCTGACGTGGTGTCGGCCAAGTTGTCTAAGGAAGTTGAGCTGGGTAGGATGGCGGGGCCGTTTGCGGCCCCGCCGCTGCCGAATTTGAGGATCTCTCCGCTAGGGGTAGTTCCCAAGAAGGAGCCGAATAAGTTCCGGCTCATCCACCACCTCTCCTTTCCTGAAGGGGAGTCGGTGAATGACGGTATCGACCCGGCGCTATGTGCTGTGTCGTACACGTCGTTTGATGCGGCGGTTGAGTGGGTGCGGCGGTACGGCAGGGGTGCGCTGTTAGCGAAGACGGATATTGAGGCTGCATTTCGGCTCCTTCCGGTCCATCCGGACAGTTTTGAGTAGTTGGGTTGTTGTTGGGAGGGTCAGTTTTTTGTGGATCGTTGCCTTCCTATGGGCTGTTCCATTTCTTGTTTGTTTTTTGAGTTTTTTAGCACGTTTTTAGAGTGGGTAGTGCGGTCGGAGGCTCAAGTGCCTTCGGTTCTGCATTACCTCGACGATTTTTTGTTTGTGGGCCAGGCTGGTAGGGCGACCTGTGCGATTTTGCTGCACACGATGGAGAGGGTGGCGGCCTGCTTCGGGGTGCCTTCGGCACCCAACAAGACAGAGGGGCCATCCACGGTTTTGAAATTCCTGGGCATTGTCATTGACACGGTGGCCTTTGAGTGCAGGCTGCCGGATAACAAGCTTCGGGACTTGAGGGGGGCGATAGAGGGGGCGTTGCTGACTCGGAAGATTAAGTTGAGGGACTTGCAGTCGTTGTTAGGCCGCCCCAATTTGCATGCTGTATTATGCCCATGGGGCGGGTTTTTTGTAGCCGTTTGGCGGGTGCTTCGGCAGGCGTGCGACGGCCAAATCACTTTGTGCGGTTGTCCCCGGACTTGCGGGCGGATTTGGGGATTTGGCGGGAATTCTTGGACAGGTATAACGGGCGGTCGATTATCATGGAACGGCAAGTGTCCAACTGGGACATGGAGCTGTTCACGGATGCGTCGGGTAGCTGTGGCTTCGGCGCTTACTTCCAGGGTCAGTGGTGCACGGGGGAATGGCCGATGGCATGGCGGGAGGGCGGCTTGGTGCGCAACTCGGCGCTCTTGGAACTTTTTCCGATTGTAGTGGCAGTGGACATTTGGGGGGAGCAGTTGCGCAATCGGAAGATCTGTTTCAGGTGTGACAACCTGGGAGTGGTGCAGGCAGTGAACGCACAAATGGCAAAATCGCCTCCGGTGGTGAGGCTATTGCGGCGTTTGGTGTTAAGTTGTTTATTGTTGAACGCGCAGTTTGTGGCTTAGCATGTCCCGGGGATCTGTACTGAGATTGCTGACTCTCTCTCTCGTTTTCAGTGGGACAGGTTTCGGGAGCTTGCGCCGGAGGCGGAGTCGCAGGGGATCCCCTGTCCGGAGAAGTTATGTCAAGTGGTTTGAGGACGGCCTTTGCCTTGATTCGTCGGTCGGTCTGTCATAGCACCTGGGCAGGGTATAGAAAGTGTTGGCGGGAATGGGAGCTTTTGGTGGCGGAGTTGGGGGGTTTGGGTGATGGGGATTGGGAAATGGCGGTTTTGTTTTATATTGGGAGATTGTCTGGGGATGGCGTGTCCCCGTCGGGGCTGAGCCGCCGGATGGCGGCTCTGGGGTTTTGGTTTAGGTGTCAGGGGTTTTCTGATGTCACTAAATCGTTCAGGGTGCGTTTGGCTGCCAGGGGTTTTCGGAGAGGGGTGGTGCAGCGTGATGCTCGGCGGCCCGTTTCTTTCCAGCTGCTGGCGGATATTGGGGTGGTTTTGGGGACGGTGTGTTCGTCAGGTTTTGAGGTGTTGCTGTTTCGGCTGGCTTTCTCGCTGGCGTTTTTCCGGGCGTTCCGGGTTTCGGAGTTGGTCACGCCTAGTAAGGTTCGGTAGGGAGGTTTGTTGTTTGGGGATGTTTGCTTAGAAGGTTCTGTTTTAGTGTGTAAAGTGCGCAGGTCCAAGACGGACCAGCTGGGGAGGGGATTTGCTGTGCGATTGGCGGCGCTGGGTGGCGGTTGCATGTGTCCGCTGCATTGTTTTCGGGAGCACTTGGGGGTTTGGACAGTGATGGGGGGCCCTCTGTTGGTTCATGCGAACGGGGAATTTTTGTCCCGGTACCAATTTGTGCGGGTTTTTCTTTTTTGCCTGGAAAAGCTGGGGAAGGATGCGGATGGGTTCAGCTCGCACTCCTTTCGGATAGGAGCGGCTACGGAGGCGTCCCGGTGAGGTTTGGGGCCTGAGGCTATACGGAGGATTGGTAGGTGGGAATCTGACAGGTTCCGGTTATATGTGCGCCCGCAGATGTTGTAAGGGGGTGGGCGAGTCTTTCTGTTGGGGTTTTTGTTTTTCTGGAAAATATATGTGGGTGGAGTAAGGCAGGAATAGTGATGGGTTGTTTTTCGTGTTTATGTCTTACAGGGGGTCAGCCATGCTTGGTCTGGATCGTGGGACATTCGTACGTGAGGCGTGGGGCCTCGCGCGCTGATGTTCGCCCGGCCGGGAGGCAGTTGGGCCTAGACAGGGAACAGGCTCAGGTGCGGTGGATTGGTCGGTGGGGTTTGCAGTGGGCGGGACTGCTCCCCCTCTTGCAAATGTACGCGGCGCTGGACAGGCCCCCCAACGTGTTGGTAGTCCACCTAGGCAGCAATGATCTTGGGGGTCGGATGGCCAGAGCCTTGATGAGGGATATTAAGTTGGACATGCTGCGGATATGGTCGTCCTTCCCCGGGATCGTGGTGGTCTGGTCGGACATTGTGGCGCGGTTCAAGTGGAGGGAGGCGTGTTCGGTCGTCCGACTGAATAAGGCTAGGGCCAAGGTTAATCGGGTGGTGGGTCGTTTCATGGCACGGAATGGGGGCCTGGTTGTGCGCCACCGGGAGTTAGAGACTCCTTCCTGGGATTTTATGGACGCTGACGGGGTCCATCTGAACCCCCTGGGGATGGGTTTGTGGGTTCTAGAAATTAGGGAGGTGGAGGAGAGAGCAGTCGGGTTGTGGGTGGTCGGCCGTGTGTGAGGAGTCACACAGGGCCGTCGTGGCAGGTAGTGGGGGAGGGGGACCTGGAGGCACTTGATGGAGAATTGGAGTGAGGTGTGAACAGAATGGTGTGGTAGGGCTGGGGGCGGTGCCCCAGTCACTGGTGACACCTCAGCGGTTGAGGTGGAAAACGGGGGCTCTGAAGGGGGTGTCCTTGGGTCGTTGATTTACGGCTAAGGACAAAGTAGGAGCCCGGGGAATAACTCAGGTTGCCTTCAGGTCCCCTTACCTTTGGGTAGGAAATGGAAAACTGTTTACACTGTTATGCACTATGGTATTTGTAAATGTTATAATGTTAATGGGTAATGTTTACCCGACTGTTTCTGTGTTATTGTAAAGTTAAAGTATATATTTATTTTATTATGGTTATTTAATAAATGTGGCCGCTGTGGCCTTTTCCACCAAATAAGGTTGTAATGTGGTTATTGATGGGGGTGGCAGGGTGGTACAGGGGTCACAGAGCAAGTAGCAGATCCCCTAGTCATGTATACATGTGGTGGAGTAATATTAGGACAGTAGTGTATACATGTGGTGGAGTAGTATTAGGACAGTAGTGTATACATGTGGTGGTGGAGTAGTATTAGGACAGTAGTGTATACATGTGGTGGAGTGGTATTAGGACAGTAGTGTATACATGTGGTGGAGTAGTATTAGGATAGTAGTGTATACATGTGGTGGAGTAGTATTAGGACAGTAGTGTATACATGTGGTGGAATAGTATTAGGACAGTAGTGTATACATGTGGTGGAGTAGTATTAGGACGGTAGTGTATACATGTGGTGGAGTAGTATTAGGACAATAGTGTATACATGTGGTGGAGTAGTATTAAGACAGTAGTGTATACATGTGGTGGAGTAGTATTAGGACAGTAGTGTATACATGTGGTGGTGCAGTATTAGGACAGTAGTGTATACATGTGGTGGAGTATTAGGACAGTAGTGTATACATGTGGTGGAGTAGTATTAGGACAGTAGTGTATACATGTGGGGGAGTAGTATTAGGACAGTAGTGTATACATGTGGAGGAGTAGTATTAGGACAGTAGTGTATACATGTGGTGGAGTAGTATTAGGACAGTAGTGTATACATGTGGTGGAGTAGTATTAGGACAGTAGTGTATACATGTGGTGGAGTAGTATTAGGACAGTAGTGTATACATGTGGTGGTGGAGTAGTATTAGGACAGTAGTGTATACATGTGGTGGAGTGGTATTAGGACAGTAGTGTATACATGTGGTGGAGTAGTATTAGGATAGTAGTGTATACATGTGGTGGAGTAGTATTAGGACAGTAGTGTATACATGTGGTGGAATAGTATTAGGACAGTAGTGTATACATGTGGTGGAGTAGTATTAGGACGGTAGTGTATACATGTGGTGGAGTAGTATTAGGACAATAGTGTATACATGTGGTGGAGTAGTATTAAGACAGTAGTGTATACATGTGGTGGAGTAGTATTAGGACAGTAGTGTATACATGTGGTGGTGCAGTATTAGGACAGTAGTGTATACATGTGGTGGAGTATTAGGACAGTAGTGTATACATGTGGTGGAGTAGTATTAGGACAGTAGTGTATACATGTGGGGGAGTAGTATTAGGACAGTAGTGTATACATGTGGAGGAGTAGTATTAGGACAGTAGTGTATACATGTGGTGGAGTAGTATTAGGACAGTAGTGTATACATGTGGTGGAGTAGTATTAGGACAGTAGTGTATACATGTGGTGGAGTAGTATTAGGACAGTAGTGTATACATGTGGAGGAGTAGTATTAAGACAGTAGTGTATACATGTGGTGGAGTAGTATTAGGACAGTAGTGTATACATGTGGTGGTGCAGTATTAGGACAGTAGTGTATACATGTGGTGGAGTATTAGGACAGTAGTGTATACATGTGGTGGAGTAGTATTAGGACAGTAGTGTATACATGTGGGGGAGTAGTATTAGGACAGTAGTGTATACATGTGGAGGAGTAGTATTAGGACAGTAGTGTATACATGTGGTGGAGTAGTATTAGGACAGTAGTGTATACATGTGGTGGAGTAGTATTAGGACAGTAGTGTATACATGTGGTGGAGTAGTATTAGTACAGTAGTGTATACATGTGGTGGAGTAGTATTAGGACAGTAGTGTATACATGTGGTGGAGTAGTATTAGGACAGTAGTGTATACATGTGGTGGAGTAGTATTAGGACAGGAGTGTATACATGTGGTGGAGTAGTATTAGGACAGTTGTGTATACATGTGGTGGAGTAGTATTAGGACAGTAGTGTATACATGTGGTGGAGTAGTATTAGGACAGTTGTGTATACATGTGGTGGAGTAGTATTAGGACAGTAGTGTATACATGTGGTGGAGTAGTATTAGGACAGTAGTGTATACATGTGGTGGAGCAGTATTAGGACAGTAGTGTATACATGTGGTGGAGTAGTATTAGGACAGTAGTGTATACATGTGGTGGAGCAGTATTAGGACGGTAGTGTATACATGTGGAGGAGTAGTATTAGGATAGTAGTGTATACATGTGGCGGAGTAGTATTAGGACGGTAGTGTATACATGTGGAGGAGTAGTATTAGGACAGTAGTGTATACATGTGGTGGAGTAGTATTAAGACAGTAGTGTATACATGTGGTGGAGTAGTATTAGGACAGTTGTGTATACATGTGGTGGAGTATTAGGACAGTAGTGTATACATGTGGTGGAGTATTAGGATAGTAGTGTATACATGTGGAGGAGGAGTATTAGGACAGTAGTGTATACATGTGGAGGAGGAGTATTAGGACAGTAGTGTATACATGTGGTGGAGTAGTATTAGGACAGTAGTGTATACATGTGGTGGAGTAGTATTAGGACAGTAGTGTATACATGTAGTGGAGTAGTATTAGGACAGTAGTGTATACATGTGATGGAGTAGTATTAGGACAGTAGTGTATACATGTGGTGGAGTAGTATTAGGACAGTAGTGTATACATGTGGTGGAATAGTATTAGGACAGTAGTGTATACATGTGGTGGAGTAGTATTAGGACGGTAGTGTATACATGTGGAGGAGTAGTATTAGGATAGTAGTGTATACATGTGGCGGAGTAGTATTAGGACGGTAGTGTATACATGTGGAGGAGTAGTATTAGGACAGTAGTGTATACATGTGGTGGAGTAGTATTAAGACAGTAGTGTATACATGTGGTGGAGTAGTATTAGGACAGTTGTGTATACATGTGGTGGAGTATTAGGACAGTAGTGTATACATGTGGTGGAGTATTAGGATAGTAGTGTATACATGTGGAGGAGGAGTATTAGGACAGTAGTGTGTACATGTGGAGGAGGAGTATTAGGACAGTAGTGTATACATGTGGTGGAGTAGTATTAGGACAGTAGTGTATACATGTGGTGGAGTAGTATTAGGACAGTAGTGTATACATGTAGTGGAGTAGTATTAGGACAGTAGTGTATACATGTGATGGAGTAGTATTAGGACAGTAGTGTATACATGTGGTGGAGTAGTGTTAGGACAGTAGTATATACATGTGGTGGAGTAGTATTAGGACAGTAGTGTATACATGTGGTGGAGTAGTATTAGGACAGTAGTGTATACATGTGGAGGAGTAGTATTAGGACAGTAGTGTATACATGTGGTGGAGGAGTAGTATTAGGACAGTAGTGTATACATGTGGTGGAGTAGTATTAGGACAGTAGTGTATACATGTGGAGGAGTAGTATTAGGACAGTAGTGTATACATGTGGAGGAGTAGTATTAGGACAGTAGTGTATACATGTGGTGGAGTAGTATTAGGACAGTAGTGTATACATGTGGTGGAGGAGTAGTATTAGGACAGTAGTGTATACATGTGGTGGAGTAGTATTAGGAAAGTAGTGTATACATGTGGTGGAGTAGTATTAGGACAGTAGTGTATACATGTGGTGGAGTAGTATTAGGACAGTAGTGTATACATGTGGTGGAGAAGTATTAGGACAGTAGTGTATACATGTGGTGGAGCAGTATTAGGACAGTAGTGTAAACATGTGGTGGAGTAGTATTAGGACAGTAGTGTATACATGTGGTGGAGCAGTATTAGGACAGTAGTGTATACATGTGGTGGAGTAGTATTAGGACAGTAGTGTATACATGTGGTGGAGCAGTATTAGGACGGTAGTGTATACATGTGGTGGAGTAGTATTAGGACAGTAGTGTATACATGTGGTGGAGGAGTATTAGGACAGGAGTGTATACATGTGGTGGAGCAGTATTAGGACAGTAGTGTATACATGTGGTGGAGTAGTATTAGGACAGGAGTGTATACATGTGGTTGAGCAGTATTAGGACAGCAGTGTATACATGTGGTGGAGTAGTATTAGGACTGTACTGTATACATGTAGTGGCGCAGTATTAGGACTGTAGTGTATATGGGGTGACGGAGCGGTGTTAGGTCAGGGTGTATACATGGGGTGGCGGAGTGGTGTTTGGACTGTTGTGTATACATGTGGTGGCGGAGCAGTGTTAGGTCAGGGTGTATACATGGAGTGGCGGAGCGGTGTTAGGACAGTAGTGTATACATTTGGTGGAGGAGCAGAGTTAGGTCAGGGTGTATACATGTGGTGGCGCAGCGGTGTTATGACAGTAGTGTATACATGTGGTGGCGGAGCAGTGTTAGGTCAGGGTGTATACATGTGGTGGCAGAGCAGTATTAGGTCAGGGTGTATACATGTGGTGGCGGAGCGGTGTTAGGACAGTAGTGTATACATGTGGTGGTGGAGCGGTGTTAGGACAGTAGTGATACATGTGGTGGCGGAGCGGTGTTAGGTCAGGGTGTATACATGTGGTGGAGCGGTGTTAGGTCAGGGTGTATACATGTGGTGGCGGAGCAGTGTTAGGTCAGGGTGTATACATTTGGTGGCGGAGCAGTGTTAGGTCAGGGTGTATACATGTGGTGGCGGAGCGGTGTTAGGACAGTAGTGTATACATGTGGTGGCGGAGCGGTGTTAGGACAGGAGTGTATACATGTGGTGGCGGAGCAGTATTAGGTCAGGGTGTATACATGTGGTGGCGGAGCGGTGTTAGGACAGTAGTGTATACATGTGGTGGCAGAGCAGAGTTAGGTCAGGGTGTATACATGTGGTGGCGGAGCGGTGTTAGGACAGTAGTGTATGCATGTGGTGGCGGAGCGGTGTTAGGTCAGGGTGTATACATGTGGAGGCGGAGCAGTATTAGGTCAAGGTGTTAACATGTGGTGGCGGAGCAGTATTAGGTCAGGGTGTATACATGTGGTGGCGGAGCGGTGTTAGGACAGTAGTGTATACATGAGGTGGTGGAGCGGTGTTAGGACAGTAGTGCATACATGTGGTGGCGGAGCGGTGTTAGGTCAGGGTGTATACATGTGGTGGCTGAGCGGTGTTAGGTCAGGGTGTTAACATGTGGTGGCGGAGCAGTATTAGGTCAGGGTGTATACATGTGGAGGCGGAGCAGTATTAGGTCAAGGTGTTAACATGTGGTGGCGGAGCAGTATTAGGTCAGGGTGTATACATGTGGTGGCGGAGCGGTGTTAGGACAGTAGTGTATACATGAGGTGGTGGAGCGGTGTTAGGACAGTAGTGCATACATGTGGTGGCGGAGCGGTGTTAGGTCAGGGTGTATACATGTGGTGGCTGAGCGGTGTTAGGTCAGGGTGTATACATGTGGTGGCGGAGCAGAGTTAGGTCAGGGTGTATACATGTGGTGGCGGAGCAGTATTAGGTCAGGGTGTATACATGTGGTGGAGCAGTGTTAGGTCAGGGTGTATACATGTGGTGGAGCAGTGTTAGGTCAGGGTGTATACATGTGGTGGAGCAGTGTTAGGTCAGGGGGTATACATGTGGTGGAGCAGTATTAGGTCAGGGTGTATACATGTGGCGGAGCAGTATTAGGTCAGGGTGTATACATGTGGTGGAGCAGTATTAGGTCAGGGTGTATACATGTGGCGGAGCAGTATTAGGTCAGGGTGTATACATGTGGTGGAGCAGTATTAGGTCAGGGTGTATACATGTGGCGGAGCAGTATTAGGTCAGGGTGTATACATGTGGCAGAGCAGTATTAGGTCAGGGTGTATACATGTGGCGGAGCAGTATTAGGTCAGGGTGTATACATGTGGCGGAGCAGTGTTAGGTCAGGGTGTATACATGTGGTGGAGCAGTATTAGGTCAGGGTGTATACATGTGGCGGAGCAGTGTTAGGTCAGGGTGTATACATGTGGCGGAGCAGTGTTAGGTCAGGGTGTATACATGTGGCGGAGCAGTATTAGGTCAGGGTGTATACATGTGACGGAGCAGTGTTAGGTCAGGGTGTATACATGTGGCGGAGCAGTATTAGGTCAGGGTGTATACATGTGGCGGAGCAGTATTAGGTCAGGGTGTATACATGTGGCGGAGGAGTATTAGGTCAGGGTGTATACATGTGGTGGAGCAGTATTAGGTCAGGGTGTATACATGTGGTGGAGCAGTGTTAGGTCAGGGTGTATACATGTGGTGGAGCAGTATTAGGTCAGGGTGTATACATGTGGCGGAGCAGTATTAGGACAGTAGTGTATACATGTGGCGGAGCAGTATTAGGTCAGGGTGTATACATGTGGTGGAGCAGTATTAGGTCAGGGTGTATACATGTGGTGGAGCAGTATTAGGTCAGGGTGTATACATGTGGTGGAGCAGTGTTAGGTCAGGGTGTATACATGTGGTGGAGCAGTGTTAGGTCAGGGTGTATACATGTGGTGGAGCAGTATTAGGTCAGGGTGTATACATGTGGTGGAGCAGTATTAGGTCAGGGTGTATACATGTGGTGGAGCAGTGTTAGGTCAGGGTGTATACATGTGGTGGAGCAGTATTAGGTCAGGGTGTATACATGTGGTGGAGTAGTATTAGGTCAGGGTGTATACATGTGGAGGAGTAGTATTAGGTCAGGGTGTATACATGTGGTGGAGCAGTATTAGGAAGTAGTGTATACATGTGGCGGAGCAGTATTAGGTCAGGGTGTATACATGTGGTGGAGCAGTATTAGGTCAGGGTGTATACATGTGGTGGAGCAGTATTAGGTCAGGGTGTATACATGTGGTGGAGCAGTGTTAGGTCAGGGTGTATACATGTGGCGGAGCAGTATTAGGAAGTAGTGTATACATGTGGCGGAGCAATATTAGGTCAGGGTGTATACATGTGGTGGAGCAGTATTAGGTCAGGGTGTATACATGTGGTGGAGCAGTATTAGGTCAGGGTGTATACATGTGGTGGAGCAGTGTTAGGTCAGGGTGTATACATGTGGTGGAGCAGTGTTAGGTCAGGGTGTATACATGTGGTGGAGCAGTATTAGGTCAGGGTGTATACATGTGGTGGAGCAGTATTAGGTCAGGGTGTATACATGTGGTGGAGCAGTATTAGGTCAGGGTGTATACATGTGGCGGAGCAGTGTTAGGTCAGGGTGTATACATGTGGTGGAGCAGTGTTAGGTCAGGGTCTATACATGTGGCGGAGCAGTGTTAGGTCAGGGTGTATACATGTGGCGGAGCAGTGTTAGGTGAGGGTGTAGTCTTTGCACAGTTATAGGTAATGGTGACTTTTCTGTCTTATTACAGATAGTAATGGCCGGATCTCTGTCCGTTCCTCCGGGGCTGCAGGAGTTAATCCCGGTGAGACATGACGCCACTCACAGAGTCTAAGAGTTTTCTTGGAGTTTGGAAGCGATACGTTTTTAGAAGTTTTGTTTTACCCCTTAACCTTGTGTGTGACCCTGTGAGGTCGTCTAGAAGACCCAAGAGGTGGAAATAACAAAATGGCCGCCCAGCCGATCCTTTTCTTTTTTCACCATATAAAGGGGGCAGCATTGGGGACAACTTTTGCCCCCTCATTTACTGATCTGATTATTGTAGGGTGGTTGGAGAACACAGATACGTAGACGATATCCTTTTTTGTTTTGTGATTGGGATGTAAGATTTTCTTTGAATTTCCACAACCTTCTAAGTCAAATTTCAATCAGCACCCAAGTATACCCGATATGCAATCAGCGCCCAAGAATACCCGATATACAATCAGCACCCAAGTATACCTGATATAAAATCAGCACCCAAGTATACCCGATATGCAATCAGCACCCAAGTGTACCCGATATACAATCAGCACCCAAGTATACCCGATATAAAATCAGCACCCAAGTATACCCGATATAAAATCAGCACCCAAGTATACCCGATATACAATCAGCGCCCAAGTATACCCGATATGCAATCAGCACCCAAGTATACCCGATATACAATCAGTATCCAAGTATACCCGATATACAATCAGCACCCAAGTATACCCGATATACAATCAGCGCCCAAGAATACCCGATATGCAATCAGCACCCAAGTATACCCGATATACAATCAGAATCCAATTATACCCGATATACAATCAGTATCCAAGTATACCCGATATACAATCAGCACCCAAGTATACCCGATATACAATCAGTATCCAAGTATACCCGATATGCAATCAGCACCCAAGAATACCCGATATACAATCAGCACCCAAGTATACCCAATATATACAATCAGTATCCAAATATACCCGATATACAATCAGCACCCAAGTATACCCGATATACAATCAGTATTCAAGTATACCCGATATACAATCAGTATCCAAGTATACCCGATATACAATCAGCACCCAAGTATACCCGATATACAATCAGCACCCAAGTATACCCGATATACAATCAGTATTCAAGTATACCCGATATACAATCAGTATCCAAGTATACCCGATATACAATCAGTATCCAAGTATACCCGATATACAATCAGCACCCAAGTATACCCGATATACAATCAGCACCCAAGTATACCCAATATAAAATCAGCACCCAAGTATACCCGATATACAATAAGCGCCCAAGTATACCCGATATGCAATCAGCACCCAAGTATACCCGATATCCAATCAGAATCCAAGTATACCCGATATACAATCAGTATCCAAGTATGCCCGATATACAATCAGCGCCCAAGAATACCCGATATACAATCAGCACCCAAGTATACCCGATATACAATCAGTATCCAAGTATACCCGATATGCAATCAGCACCCAAGAATACCCGATATACAATCAGCACCCAAGTATACCCGATATAAAATCAGCACCCAAGTATACCCGATATGCAATCAGTATCCAAGTATACCCGATATACAATCAGTATCCAAGTATACCCGATATACAATCAGCACCCAAGTATACCCGATATACAATCAGCACCCAAGTATACCCGATATACAATCAGTATCCAAGTATACCCGATATGCAATCAGCGCCCAAGAATACCCGATATACAATCAGCACCCAAGTATACCCGATATAAAATCAGCACCCAAGTATACCCGAAATACAATCAGCACCCAAGTATACCCGATATAAAATCAGCACCCAAGTATACCCGATATACAATCAGCGCCCAATTATACCCGATATGCAATCAGCACCCAAGTATACCCGATATACAATCAGTATCCAAGTATACCCGATATGCAATCAGCGCCCAAGAATACCCGATATACAATCAGCACCCAAGCATACCCGATATACAATCAGCACCCAAGTATACCCAATATAAAATCAGCACCCAAGTATACCCGATATACAATCAGAATCCAAGTATACCCGATATGCAATCAGCACCCAAGTATACCCGATATACAATCAGAATCCAAGTATACCCGATATACAATCAGTATCTAAGTATACCCGATATACAATCAGCGCCCAAGAATACCCGATATGCAATCAGCACCCAAGAATACCCGATATACAATCAGCACCCAAGTATACCCGATATACAATCAGCACCCAAGTATACCCGATATACAATCAGTATCCAAGTATACCCGATATGCAATCAGCGCCCAAGAATACCCGATATACAATCAGCATCCAAGTATACCCGATATAAAATCAGCACCCAAGTATACCCGAAATACAATCAGCACCCAAGTATACCCGATATGCTATCAGCACCCAAGTATACCCGATATACAATCAGCATCCAAGTATACCCGATATACAATCAGTACCCAAGTATACCCGATATGCAATCAGCACCCAAGAATACCCGATATACAATCAGCACCCAAGTATACCCAATATATACAATCAGTATCCAAATATACCCGATATACAATCAGCACCCAAGTATACCCGATATACAATCAGTATTCAAGTATACCCGATATACAATCAGTATCCAAGTATACCCGATATACAATCAGCACCCAAGTATACCCGATATACAATCAGCACCCAAGTATACCCGATATACAATCAGTATTCAAGTATACCCGATATACAATCAGTATCCAAGTATACCCGATATACAATCAGTATCCAAGTATACCCGATATACAATCAGCACCCAAGTATACCCGATATACAATCAGCACCCAAGTATACCCGATATAAAATCAGCACCCAAGTATACCCGGTATACAATAAGCGCCCAAGTATACCCGATATGCAATCAGCACCCAAGTATACCCGATATACAATCAGAATCCAAGTATACCCGATATACAATCAGTATCCAAGTATACCCGATATACAATCAGCGCCCAAGAATACCCGATATACAATCAGCACCCAAGTATACCCGATATACAATCAGTATCTAAGTATACCCGATATGCAATCAGCACCCAAGAATACCCGATATACAATCAGCATCCAAGTATACCCGATATAAAATCAGCACCCAAGTATACCCGATATGCAATCAGTATCCAAGTATACCCGATATACAATCAGTATCCAAGTATACCCGATATACAATCAGCACCCAAGTATACCCGATATACAATCAGCACCCAAGTATACCCGATATACAATCAGTATCCAAGTATACCCGATATGCAATCAGCGCCCAAGAATACCCGATATACAATCAGCACCCAAGAAAACCCGATATAAAATCAGCACCCAAGTATACCCGAAATACAATCAGCACCCAAGTATACCCGATATAAAATCAGCACCCAAGTATACCCGATATACAATCAGCGCCCAAGTATACCCGATATGCAATCAGCACCCAAGTATACCCGATATACAATCAGTATCCAAGTATACCCGATATGCAATCAGCGCCCAAGAATACCCGATATACAATCAGCACCCAAGCATACCCGATATACAATCAGCACCCAAGTATACCCGATATAAAATCAGCACCCAAGTATACCCGATATACAATAAGCGCCCAAGTATACCCGATATGCAATCAGCACCCAAGTATACCCGATATACAATCAGAATCCAAGTATACCCGATATACAATCAGTATCTAAGTATACCCGATATACAATCAGCGCCCAAGAATACCCGATATGCAATCAGCACCCAAGAATACCCGATATACAATCAGCACCCAAGCATACCCGATATACAATCAGCACCCAAGTATACCCAATATAAAATCAGCACCCAAGTATACCCGATATACAATCAGAATCCAAGTATACCCGATATGCAATCAGCACCCAAGTATACCCGATATACAATCAGAATCCAAGTATACCCGATATACAATCAGTATGTAAGTATACCCGATATACAATCAGCGCCCAAGAATACCCGATATGCAATCAGCACCCAAGAATACCCGATATACAATCAGCACCCAAGTATACCCGATATACAATCAGCACCCAAGTATACCCGATATACAATCAGTATCCAAGTATACCCGATATGCAATCAGCGCCCAAGAATACCCGATATACAATCAGCACCCAAGTATACCCGATATAAAATCAGCACCCAAGTATACCCGAAATACAATCAGCACCCAAGTATACCCGATATGCTATCAGCACCCAAGTATACCCGATATACAATCAGCATCCAAGTATACCCGATATACAATCAGTATCCAAGTATACCCGATATGCAATCAGCACCCAAGAATACCCGATATACAATCAGCACCCAAGTATACCCAATATATACAATCAGTATCCAAATATACCCGATATACAATCAGCACCCAAGTATACCCGATATACAATCAGTATTCAAGTATACCCGATATACAATCAGTATCCAAGTATACCCGATATACAATCAGCACCCAAGTATACCCGATATACAATCAGCACCCAAGTATACCCGATATACAATCAGTATTCAAGTATACCCGATATACAATCAGTATCCAAGTATACCCGATATACAATCAGTATCCAAGTATACCCGATATACAATCAGCACCCAAGTATACCCGATATACAATCAGCACCCAAGTATACCCGATATAAAATCAGCACCCAAGTATACCCGGTATACAATAAGCGCCCAAGTATACCCGATATGCAATCAGCACCCAAGTATACCCGATATACAATCAGAATCCAAGTATACCCGATATACAATCAGTATCCAAGTATACCCGATATACAATCAGCGCCCAAGAATACCCGATATACAATCAGCACCCAAGTATACCCGATATACAATCAGTATCTAAGTATACCCGATATGCAATCAGCACCCAAGAATACCCGATATACAATCAGCATCCAAGTATACCCGATATAAAATCAGCACCCAAGTATACCCGATATGCAATCAGTATCCAAGTATACCCGATATACAATCAGTATCCAAGTATACCCGATATACAATCAGCACCCAAGTATACCCGATATACAATCAGCACCCAAGTATACCCGATATACAATCAGTATCCAAGTATACCCGATATGCAATCAGCGCCCAAGAATACCCGATATACAATCAGCACCCAAGAAAACCCGATATAAAATCAGCACCCAAGTATACCCGAAATACAATCAGCACCCAAGTATACCCGATATAAAATCAGCACCCAAGTATACCCGATATACAATCAGCGCCCAAGTATACCCGATATGCAATCAGCACCCAAGTATACCCGATATACAATCAGTATCCAAGTATACCCGATATGCAATCAGCGCCCAAGAATACCCGATATACAATCAGCACCCAAGCATACCCGATATACAATCAGCACCCAAGTATACCCGATATAAAATCAGCACCCAAGTATACCCGATATACAATAAGCGCCCAAGTATACCCGATATGCAATCAGCACCCAAGTATACCCGATATACAATCAGAATCCAAGTATACCCGATATACAATCAGTATCTAAGTATACCCGATATACAATCAGCGCCCAAGAATACCCGATATGCAATCAGCACCCAAGAATACCCGATATACAATCAGCACCCAAGTATACCCGATATACAATCAGCACCCAAGTATACCCGATATACAATCAGTATCCAAGTATACCCGATATGCAATCAGCGCCCAAGAATACCCGATATACAATCAGCACCCAAGTATACCCGATATAAAATCAGCACCCAAGTATACCCGAAATACAATCAGCACCCAAGTATACCCGATATAAAATCAGCACCCAAGTATACCCGATATACAATCAGCGCTAAAGTATACCCAATATGCAATCAGCACCCAAGTATACCCGATATACAATCAGTATCCAAGTATACCCGATATGCAATCAGCACCCATGAATACCCGATATACAATCAGCACCCAAGTATACCCAATATAAAATCAGCACCCAAGTATACCCGATATACAATCAGCGCCCAAGTATACCCGATATGCAATCAGCACCCAAGTATACCCGATATACAATCAGAATCCAAGTATACCCGATATACAATCAGTATCCAAGTATACCCGATATACAATCAGTATCCAAGTATATCCGAAATACAATCAGCACCCAAGTATACCCGATATACAATCAGCACCCAAGTATACCCGATATAAAATCAGTATCCAAGTATACCCGATATACAATCAGTATCCAAGTATACCCGATATACAATCAGCACCCAAGTATACCCGATATACAATCAGCACCCAAGTATACCCGATATAAAATCAGTATCCAAGTATACCCGATATACAATCAGTATCAAAGTATACCCGATATACAATCAGTATCCAAGTATACCCGATATACAATCAGTATCCAAGTATACCCGATATACAATCAGCACCCAAGTATACCCGATATACAATCAGCACCCAAGTATACCCAATATATACAATCAGTATCCAAGTATACCCGATATACAATCAGCACCCAAGTATACCCAATATACAATCAGTATCCAAGTATACCCGATATACAATCAGTGTCCAAGTATACCCGATATACAATCAGCACCCAAGTATACCCGATATACAATCAGCACCCAAGTATACCCGATATAAAATCAGCACCCAAGTATACCCGATATACAATCAGTATCCAAGTATACCCGATATACAATCAGTATCCAAGTATACCCGATATACAATCAGTATCCAAGTATACCCGATATACAATCAGCACCCAAGTATACCCGATATACAATCAGCACCCAAGTATACCCGATATAAAATCAGTATCCAAGTATACCCGATATACAATCAGTATCCAAGTATACCCGATATACAATCAGTATCCAAGTATACCCGATATACAATCAGTATCCAAGTATACCCGATATACAATCAGTATCCAAGTATACCCGATATACAATCAGCACCCAAGTATACCCGATATACAATCAGCACCCAATTATACCCGATATACAATCAGCACCCAAGTGTACCCGATATACAATCAGCACCCAAGTATACCCGATATACAATCAGTATCCAAGTATACCCAAAATACAATCAGTATCCAAGTATACCCGATATACAATCAGCACCCAAGTATACCCGATATACAATCAGCACCCAAGTATACCCGATATACAATCAGTATCCAAGTATACCCGATATACAATCAGCACCCAAGTATACCCGATATACAATCAGCACCCAAGTATACTCGATATACAATCAGCACCCAAGTATACCCGATATACAATCAGCACCCAAGTATACCCGATATAAAATCAGCACCCAAGAATACCCGATATACAATCAGCACCCAAGTATACCCGATATACAATCATCACCCAAGTATACCCGATATACAATCAGTATCCAAGTATACCCGATATGCAATCAGCGCCCAAGAATACCCGATATACAATCAGCACCCAAGCATACCCGATATACAATCAGCACCCAAGTATACCCAATATAAAATCAGCACCCAAGTATACCCGATATACAATCAGAATCCAAGTATACCCGATATGCAATCAGCACCCAAGTATACCCGATATACAATCAGAATCCAAGTATACCCGATATACAATCAGTATCTAAGTATACCCGATATACAATCAGCGCCCAAGAATACCCGATATGCAATCAGCACCCAAGAATACCCGATATACAATCAGCACCCAAGTATACCCGATATACAATCAGCACCCAAGTATACCCGATATACAATCAGTATCCAAGTATACCCGATATGCAATCAGCGCCCAAGAATACCCGATATACAATCAGCACCCAAGTATACCCGATATAAAATCAGCACCCAAGTATACCCGAAATACAATCAGCACCCAAGTATACCCGATATGCTATCAGCACCCAAGTATACCCGATATACAATCAGCATCCAAGTATACCCGATATACAATCAGTATCCAAGTATATCCGATATGCAATCAGCACCCAAGAATACCCGATATACAATCAGCACCCAAGTATACCCAATATATACAATCAGTATCCAAATATACCCGATATACAATCAGCACCCAAGTATACCCGATATACAATCAGTATTCAAGTATACCCGATATACAATCAGTATCCAAGTATACCCGATATACAATCAGCACCCAAGTATACCCGATATACAATCAGCACCCAAGTATACCCGATATACAATCAGTATTCAAGTATACCCGATATACAATCAGTATCCAAGTATACCCGATATACAATCAGTATCCAAGTATACCCGATATACAATCAGCACCCAAGTATACCCGATATACAATCAGCACCCAAGTATACCCGATATAAAATCAGCACCCAAGTATACCCGGTATACAATAAGCGCCCAAGTATACCCGATATGCAATCAGCACCCAAGTATACCCGATATACAATCAGAATCCAAGTATACCCGATATACAATCAGTATCCAAGTATACCCGATATACAATCAGCGCCCAAGAATACCCGATATACAATCAGCACCCAAGTATACCCGATATACAATCAGTATCTAAGTATACCCGATATGCAATCAGCACCCAAGAATACCCGATATACAATCAGCATCCAAGTATACCCGATATAAAATCAGCACCCAAGTATACCCGATATGCAATCAGTATCCAAGTATACCCGATATACAATCAGTATCCAAGTATACCCGATATACAATCAGCACCCAAGTATACCCGATATACAATCAGCACCCAAGTATACCCGATATACAATCAGTATCCAAGTATACCCGATATGCAATCAGCGCCCAAGAATACCCGATATACAATCAGCACCCAAGAAAACCCGATATAAAATCAGCACCCAAGTATACCCGAAATACAATCAGCACTAAAGTATACCCGATATAAAATCAGCACCCAAGTATACCCGATATACAATCAGCGCCCAAGTATACCCGATATGCAATCAGCACCCAAGTATACCCGATATACAATCAGTATCCAAGTATACCCGATATGCAATCAGCGCCCAAGAATACCCGATATACAATCAGCACCCAAGCATACCCGATATACAATCAGCACCCAAGTATACCCGATATAAAATCAGCACCCAAGTATACCCGATATACAATAAGCGCCCAAGTATACCCGATATGCAATCAGCACCCAAGTATACCCGATATACAATCAGAATCCAAGTATACCCGATATACAATCAGTATCTAAGTATACCCGATATACAATCAGCGCCCAAGAATACCCGATATGCAATCAGCACCCAAGAATACCCGATATACAATCAGCACCCAAGTATACCCGATATACAATCAGCACCCAAGTATACCCGATATACAATCAGTATCCAAGTATACCCGATATGCAATCAGCGCCCAAGAATACCCGATATACAATCAGCACCCAAGTATACCCGATATAAAATCAGCACCCAAGTATACTCGAAATACAATCAGCACCCAAGTATACCCGATATAAAATCAGCACCCAAGTATACCCGATATACAATCAGCGCCCAAGTATACCCAATATGCAATCAGCACCCAAGTATACCCGATATACAATCAGTATCCAAGTATACCCGATATGCAATCAGCACCCATGAATACCCGATATACAATCAGCACCCAAGTATACCCGATATAAAATCAGCACCCAAGTATACCCGATATACAATCAGCGCCCAAGTATACCCGATATGCAATCAGCACCCAAGTATACCCGATATACAATCAGAATCCAAGTATACCCGATATACAATCAGTATCCAAGTATACCCGATATACAATCAGTATCCAAGTATATCCGAAATACAATCAGCACCCAAGTATACCCGATATACAATCAGCAACCAAGTATACCCGATATAAAATCAGTATCCAAGTATACCCGATATACAATCAGTATCCAAGTATACCCGATATACAATCAGCACCCAAGTATACCCGATATACAATCAGCACCCAAGTATACCCGATATAAAATCAGTATCCAAGTATACCCGATATACAATCAGTATCAAAGTATACCCGATATACAATCAGTATCCAAGTATACCCGATATACAATCAGTATCCAAGTATACCCGATATACAATCAGCACCCAAGTATACCCGATATACAATCAGCACCCAAGTATACCCAATATATACAATCAGTATCCAAGTATACCCGATATACAATCAGCACCCAAGTATACCCAATATACAATCAGTATCCAAGTATACCCGATATACAATCAGTATCCAAGTATACCCGATATACAATCAGCACCCAAGTATACCCGATATACAATCAGCACCCAAGTATACCCGATATAAAATCAGCACCCAAGTATACCCGATATACAATCAGTATCCAAGTATACCCGATATACAATCAGTATCCAAGTATACCCGATATACAATCAGTATCCAAGTATACCCGATATACAATCAGCACCCAAGTATACCCGATATACAATCAGCACCCAAGTATACCCGATATAAAATCAGTATCCAAGTATACCCGATATACAATCAGTATCCAAGTATACCCGATATACAATCAGTATCCAAGTATACCCGATATACAATCAGTATCCAAGTATACCCGATATACAATCAGTATCCAAGTATACCCGATATACAATCAGCACCCAAGTATACCCGATATACAATCAGCACCCAATTATACCCGATATACAATCAGCACCCAAGTGTACCCGATATACAATCAGCACCCAAGTATACCCGATATACAATCAGTATCCAAGTATACCCAAAATACAATCAGTATCCAAGTATACCCGATATACAATCAGCACCCAAGTATACCCGATATACAATCAGCACCCAAGTATACCCGATATACAATCAGTATCCAAGTATACCCGATATACAATCAGCACCCAAGTATACCCGATATACAATCAGCACCCAAGTATACTCGATATACAATCAGCACCCAAGTATACCCGATATACAATCAGCACCCAAGTATACCCGATATAAAATCAGCACCCAAGAATACCCGATATACAATCAGCACCCAAGTATACCCGATATACAATCATCACCCAAGTATACCCGATATACAATCAGCACCCAAGTATACCCAATATATACAATCAGTATCCAAGTATACCCGATATACAATCAGCACCCAAGTATACCCGATATACAATCAGCACCCAAGTATACCCGATATACAATCAGCACCCAAGTATACCCGATATACAATCAGCACCCAAGTATACCCGATATACAATCAACACCCAAGTATACTCGATATACAATCAGCACCCAAGTATACCCGATATACAATCAACACCCAAGTATACCCGATATACAATCAGCACCCAAGTATACCCGATATACAATCAGCACCCAAGTATACCTGATATACAATCAGCACCCAAGTATACCCGATATACAATCAGCACCCAAGTATACCCGATATACAATCAGCACCCAAGTATACCCGATATACAATCAGCACCCAAGTATGCCCGATATACAATCAGCACCCAAGTATACCCGATATACAATCAGCACCCAAGTATACCCAATATATACAATCAGCACCCAAGTATACCCAATATATACAATCAGCACCCAAGTATACCCAATATATACAATCAGCACCCAAGTATACCCAATATATACAATCAGTATCCAAGTATACCCGATATACAATCAGCACCCAAGTATACCCGATATACAATCAGCACCCAAGTATACCCGATATACAATCAGCACCCAAGTATACCCGATATACAATCAGCACCCAAGTATACTCGATATACAATCAGCACCCAAGTATACCCGATATACAATTAGCACCCAAGTATACCCGATATACAATCAGCACCCAAGTATACCCAATATACAATCAGCACCCAAGTATACCCGATATACAATCAGCACCCAAGAATACCCGATATACAATCAGCACCCAAGTATACCCGATATACAATCAGCACCCAAGTATACCCGATATACAATCAGCACCCAAGTATACCCGATATACAATCAGCACCCAAGTATACCCGATATACAATCAACACCCAAGTATACTCGATATACAATCAGCACCCAAGTATACCCGATATACAATCAACACCCAAGTATACCCGATATACAATCAGCACCCAAGTATACCCGATATACAATCAGCACCCAAGTATACCTGATATACAATCCGCACCCAAGTATACCCGATATACAATCAGCACCCAAGTATACCCGATATACAATCAGCACCCAAGTATACCCGATATACAACCAGCACCCAAGTATACCCAATATATACAATCAGCACCCAAGTATACCCAATATATACAATCAGTATCCAAGTATACCCGATATACAATCAGCACCCAAGTATACCCGATATACAATCAGCACCCAAGTATACCCGATATACAATCAGCACCCAAGTGTACCCGATATACAATCAGCACCCAAGTATACCCGATATACAATCAGCACCCAAGTATACCCGATATACAATCAGCACCCAAGAATACCCGATATACAATCAGCACCCAAGTATACCCGATATACAATCAGCACCCAAGTATACCCGATATACAATCAGCACCCAAGTATACCCAATATATACAATCAGTATCCAAGTATTCCCGATATACAATCAGCACCCAAGTATACCCGATATACAATCAGCACCCAAGTATACCCGATATACAATCAGCACCCAAGTATACCCGATATACAATCAGCACCCAAGTATACCCAATATATACAATCAGCACCCAAGTATACCCAACATATACAATCAGCACCCAAGTATACCCAATATATACAATCAGTAGCCAAGCATACCCGATATACAATCAGCACCCAAGTATACCCGATATACAATCAGCACCCAAGTATACCCGATATACAATCAGCACCCAATTGTACCCGATATACAATCAGCACCCAAGTATACCCGATATACAATCAGCACCCAAGTATACCCGATATACAATCAGCACCCAAGTGTACCCGATATACAATCAGCACCCAAGTATACCCGATATACAATCAGCACCCAAGTACACCCGATATACAATCAGCACCCAAGTATACCCAATATATACAATCAGTATCCAAGTATACCCGATATACAATCAGCACCCAAGTATACCCGATATACAATCAGCACCCAAGTATACCCGATATACAATCAACACCCAAGTATACTCGATATACAATCAGCACCCAAGTATACCCGATATAAAATCAGCACCCAAGTATACCCGATATACAATCAGCACCCATGTATACCCGATATACAATCAGCACCCAAGTATACCCGATATACAATCAGCACCCAAGTATACCCGATATACAATCAGCACCCAAGTATACCCGATATACAATCAGCACCCAAATATACCTGATATACAATCAGCTACCAAGAATACCCGATATACAATCAGCTACCAAGAATACCCGATATACAATCAGCACCCAAGTATACCCGATATACAATCAGCACCCAAGTATACCCGATATACAATCAGCACCCAAGTATATCCGATATACAATCAACACTTAAGTATACTCGATATACAATCAGCACCCAAGTATACCCGATATAAAATCAGCACCCAAGTATACCCGATATACAATCAGCACCCAACTATACCCGATATACAATCAGCACCCAAGTATACCCGATATACAATCAGCACCCAAGTATACCCGGTATACAATCAGCACCCAAGTATACCCGATATACAATCAGCACCCAAGTATACCCGATATACAATCAGCACCCAAGTATACCCGATATACAATCATCATCCAAGTATTCCCGATATATAATCAGTATCCAAGTATACCCGATATATAATCAGTATCCAAGTATACCCGATATACAATCAGCACCCAAGTATACCCGATATACAATCAACACCCAAGAATACTCGATATACAATCAGCACCCAAGTATACCCGATATAAAATCAGCACCCAAGTATACCCGATATACAATCAGCACCCAAGTATACCCGATATACAATCAGCACCCAAGTATACCCGATATACAATCAGCACCCAAGCTTACCCGATATACAATCAGCACCCAAGTATACCAGATATACAATCAGCACCCAAGTATACCCAATATACAATCAGCATCCAAGTATTCCCGATATACAATCAGCACGCAAGTATACCCAATACACAATCAGCACCCAATTATTCCCGATATACAATCAGCACCCAAGTATACTCAATATACAATCAGCATCCAAGTATACCCGATATACAATCAGCACCCAAGTATACCCAATATATACAATCAGCACCCAAGTATACCCGATATACAATCAGCATCCAAGTATACCCGATATACAATCAGCACCCAAGTATACCCAATATACAATCAGCACCCATATATACCCGATATACAATCAGCATCCAAGTATACCCGATATACAATCAGTATCCAAGTATACCCGATATACAATCAGCACCCAAGTATACCTGATATACAAACAGCACCCAAGTATACCCGATATACAATCAGTATCCAAGTATACCCGATATACAATCAGCACCCAAGTATACCCGATATACAATCAGCACCCAAGTATACTCGATATACAATCAGCACCCAAGTATACCCGATATACAATCAGCACCCAAGTATACCCGATATACAATCAGCACCCAAGAATACCCGATATACAATCAGCACCCAAGTATACCCGATATGCAATCAGCGCCCAAGAATACCTGATATACAATCAGCACCCAAGTATACCCGATATACAATCAGAATCCAAGTATACCCGATATACAATCAGTATCCAAGTATACCCGAAATGCAATCAGCACCCAAGAATACCCGATATGCAATCAGCACCCAAGTATACCCAATATATACAATCAGTATCCAAGTATACCCGATATACAATCAGCACCCAAATATACCCGATATACAATCAGTATCCAAGTATACCCGATATACAATCAGTATCCAAGTATACCCGATATACAATCAGCACCCAAGTATACCCGATATACAATCAGCACCCAAGTATACCCGATATAAAATCAGCACCCAAGTATACCCGATATACAATCAGTATCCAAGTATACCCGATATACAATCAGTATCCAAGTATACCCGATATACAATCAGTATCCAAGTATACCCGATATACAATCAGAATCCAAGTATACCCGATATACAATCAGCACCCAAGTATACCCGATATACAATCAGCACCCAAGTATACCCGATATAAAATCAGCACCCAAGTATACCCGATATACAATCAGCACCCAAGTATACCCGATATACAATCAGCACCCAAGTATACCCGATATACAATCAGCACCCAAGTATACCCGGTATACAATCAGCACCCAAGTATACCCAATATACAATCAGCACCCAAGTATACCCGATATACAATCAGCACCCAAGTATACCCGATATACAATCAGCATCCAAGTATTCCCGATATATAATCAGTATCCAAGTATACCCGATATATAATCAGTATCCAAGTATACCCGATATACAATCAGCACCCAAGTATACCCGATATACAATCAACACCCAAGAATACTCGATATACAATCAGCACCCAAGTATACCCGATATAAAATCAGCACCCAAGTATACCCGATATACAATCAGCACCCAAGTATACCCGATATACAATCAGCACCCAAGTATACCCGATATACAATCAGCACCCAAGCTTACCCGATATACAATCAGCACCCAAGTATACCAGATATACAATCAGCACCCAAGTATACCCGATATACAATCAGCACCCAAGTATACCCGATATACAATCAGCATCCAAGTATTCCCGATATATAATCAGCATCCAAGTATACCCGATATATTCAATCAGCACCCAAGTATACCCAATATACAATCAGCACCCAAGTATACCCAATATACAATCAGCATCCAAGTATTCCCGATATACAATCAGCACCCAAGTATACCCGATATACAATCAGCATCCAAGTATTCCCGATATATAATCAGCATCCAAGTATACCCGATATATACAATCAGCACCCAAGTATACCCGATATACAATCAGCACCCAAGTATACCCGATATACAATCAGCATCCAAGTATTCCCGATATATAATCAGCATCCAAGTATACCCAATATATACAATCAGCACCCAAGTATACCCAATATACAATCAGCATCCAAGTATTCCCGATATATAATCAGCACCCAGGTATACCCAATATATACAATCAGCACCCAAGTATACCCAATATACAATCAGCACCCAAGTATACCCAATATACAATCAGTATCCAAGTATTCCCGATATACAATCAGCACCCAAGTATACCCAATATACAATCAGCATCCAACTATTCCCGATATACAATCAGCACCCAAGTATACCCGATATACAATCAGCATCCAAGTATTCCCGATATATAATCAGCATCCAAGTGTACCCGATATATACAATCAGCACCCAAGTATACCCGATATACAATCAGCATCCAAGTATTCCCGATATATAATCAGCATCCAAGTATACCCAATATATAAAATCAGCACCCAAGTATACCCAATATACAATCAGCATCCAAGTATTCCCGATATATAATCAGCACCCAGGTATACCCGATATATACAATCAGCACCCAAGTATACCCAATATACAATCAGCACCCAAGTATACCCAATATACAATCAGCATCCAAGTATTCCCGATATACAATCAGCACGCAAGTATACCCAATATACAATCAGCATCCAAGTATTCCCGATATACAATCAGCACCCAAGTATACCCAATATACAATCAGCATCCAAGTATACCCGATATTAAATCAGCACCCAAGTATACCCAATATATACAATCAGCACCCAAGTATACCCGATATACAATCAGCATCCAAGTATACCCGATATACAATCAGCACCCAAGTATACCCAATATACAATCAGCACCCAAGTATACTCGATATACAATCAGCACCCAAGTATACTCGATATACAATCAGTATCCAAGTATACCCGATATACAATCAGCACCCAAGTATACCCGATATACAATCAGCATCCAAGTATACTCGATATACAATCAGTATCCAAGTATACCCGATATACAATCAGCACCCAAGTATACCTGATATACAATCAGCACCCAAGTATACCCGATATACAATCAGTATCCAAGTATACCCGATATACAATCAGCACCCAAGTATACCCGATATACAATCAGCACCCAAGTATACTCGATATACAATCAGCACCCAAGTATACCCGATATACAATCAGCACCCAAGTATACCCGATATACAATCAGCACCCAAGAATACCCGATATACAATCAGCACCCAAGTATACCCGATATACAATCAGCACCCAAGTATACCCGATATACAATCAGCACCCAAGTATACCCAATATATACAATCAGTATCCAAGTATACCCGATATACAATCAGCACCCAAGTATACCCGATATACAATCAGCACCCAAGTATACCCGATATACAATCAGCACCCAAGTATACCCGATATACAATCAGCACCCAAGTATACCCAATATATACAATCAGCACCCAAGTATACCCAACATATACAATCAGCACCCAAGTATACCCAATATATACAATCAGTAGCCAAGCATACCCGATATACAATCAGCACCCAAGTATACCCGATATACAATCAGCACCCAAGTATACCCGATATACAATCAGCACCCAATTGTACCCGATATACAATCAGCACCCAAGTATACCCGATATACAATCAGCACCCAAGTATACCCGATATACAATCAGCACCCAAGTGTACCCGATATACAATCAGCACCCAAGTATACCCGATATACAATCAGCACCCAAGTACACCCGATATACAATCAGCACCCAAGTATACCCAATATATACAATCAGTATCCAAGTATACCCGATATACAATCAGCACCCAAGTATACCCGATATACAATCAGCACCCAAGTATACCCGATATACAATCAACACCCAAGTATACTCGATATACAATCAGCACCCAAGTATACCCGATATAAAATCAGCACCCAAGTATACCCGATATACAATCAGCACCCATGTATACCCGATATACAATCAGCACCCAAGTATACCCGATATACAATCAGCACCCAAGTATACCCGATATACAATCAGCACCCAAGTATACCCGATATACAATCAGCACCCAAATATACCTGATATACAATCAGCTACCAAGAATACCCGATATACAATCAGCTACCAAGAATACCCGATATACAATCAGCACCCAAGTATACCCGATATACAATCAGCACCCAAGTATACCCGATATACAATCAGCACCCAAGTATATCCGATATACAATCAACACTTAAGTATACTCGATATACAATCAGCACCCAAGTATACCCGATATAAAATCAGCACCCAAGTATACCCGATATACAATCAGCACCCAACTATACCCGATATACAATCAGCACCCAAGTATACCCGATATACAATCAGCACCCAAGTATACCCGGTATACAATCAGCACCCAAGTATACCCGATATACAATCAGCACCCAAGTATACCCGATATACAATCAGCACCCAAGTATACCCGATATACAATCATCATCCAAGTATTCCCGATATATAATCAGTATCCAAGTATACCCGATATATAATCAGTATCCAAGTATACCCGATATACAATCAGCACCCAAGTATACCCGATATACAATCAACACCCAAGAATACTCGATATACAATCAGCACCCAAGTATACCCGATATAAAATCAGCACCCAAGTATACCCGATATACAATCAGCACCCAAGTATACCCGATATACAATCAGCACCCAAGTATACCCGATATACAATCAGCACCCAAGCTTACCCGATATACAATCAGCACCCAAGTATACCAGATATACAATCAGCACCCAAGTATACCCAATATACAATCAGCATCCAAGTATTCCCGATATACAATCAGCACGCAAGTATACCCAATACACAATCAGCACCCAATTATTCCCGATATACAATCAGCACCCAAGTATACTCAATATACAATCAGCATCCAAGTATACCCGATATACAATCAGCACCCAAGTATACCCAATATATACAATCAGCACCCAAGTATACCCGATATACAATCAGCATCCAAGTATACCCGATATACAATCAGCACCCAAGTATACCCAATATACAATCAGCACCCATATATACCCGATATACAATCAGCATCCAAGTATACCCGATATACAATCAGTATCCAAGTATACCCGATATACAATCAGCACCCAAGTATACCTGATATACAAACAGCACCCAAGTATACCCGATATACAATCAGTATCCAAGTATACCCGATATACAATCAGCACCCAAGTATACCCGATATACAATCAGCACCCAAGTATACTCGATATACAATCAGCACCCAAGTATACCCGATATACATTCAGCACCCAAGTATACCCGATATACAATCAGCACCCAAGAATACCCGATATACAATCAGCACCCAAGTATACCCGATATGCAATCAGCGCCCAAGAATACCTGATATACAATCAGCACCCAAGTATACCCGATATACAATCAGAATCCAAGTATACCCGATATACAATCAGTATCCAAGTATACCCGAAATGCAATCAGCACCCAAGAATACCCGATATGCAATCAGCACCCAAGTATACCCAATATATACAATCAGTATCCAAGTATACCCGATATACAATCAGCACCCAAATATACCCGATATACAATCAGTATCCAAGTATACCCGATATACAATCAGTATCCAAGTATACCCGATATACAATCAGCACCCAAGTATACCCGATATACAATCAGCACCCAAGTATACCCGATATAAAATCAGCACCCAAGTATACCCGATATACAATCAGTATCCAAGTATACCCGATATACAATCAGTATCCAAGTATACCCGATATACAATCAGTATCCAAGTATACCCGATATACAATCAGAATCCAAGTATACCCGATATACAATCAGCACCCAAGTATACCCGATATACAATCAGCACCCAAGTATACCCGATATAAAATCAGCACCCAAGTATACCCGATATACAATCAGCACCCAAGTATACCCGATATACAATCAGCACCCAAGTATACCCGATATACAATCAGCACCCAAGTATACCCGGTATACAATCAGCACCCAAGTATACCCAATATACAATCAGCACCCAAGTATACCCGATATACAATCAGCACCCAAGTATACCCGATATACAATCAGCATCCAAGTATTCCCGATATATAATCAGTATCCAAGTATACCCGATATATAATCAGTATCCAAGTATACCCGATATACAATTAGCACCCAAGTATACCCGATATACAATCAACACCCAAGAATACTCGATATACAATCAGCACCCAAGTATACCCGATATAAAATCAGCACCCAAGTATACCCGATATACAATCAGCACCCAAGTATACCCGATATACAATCAGCACCCAAGTATACCCGATATACAATCAGCACCCAAGCTTACCCGATATATAATCAGCACCCAAGTATACCAGATATACAATCAGCACCCAAGTATACCCGATATACAATCAGCACCCAAGTATACCCGATATACAATCAGCATCCAAGTATTCCCGATATATAATCAGCATCCAAGTATACCCGATATATTCAATCAGCACCCAAGTATACCCAATATACAATCAGCACCCAAGTATACCCAATATACAATCAGCATCCAAGTATTCCCGATATACAATCAGCACCCAAGTATACCCGATATACAATCAGCATCCAAGTATTCCCGATATATAATCAGCATCCAAGTATACCCGATATATACAATCAGCACCCAAGTATACCCGATATACAATCAGCACCCAAGTATACCCGATATACAATCAGCATCCAAGTATTCCCGATATATAATCAGCATCCAAGTATACCCAATATATACAATCAGCACCCAAGTATACCCAATATACAATCAGCATCCAAGTATTCCCGATATATAATCAGCACCCAGGTATACCCAATATATACAATCAGCACCCAAGTATACCCAATATACAATCAGCACCCAAGTATACCCAATATACAATCAGTATCCAAGTATTCCCGATATACAATCAGCACCCAAGTATACCCAATATACAATCAGCATCCAAGTATTCCCGATATACAATCAGCACCCAAGTATACCCGATATACAATCAGCATCCAAGTATTCCCGATATATAATCAGCATCCAAGTGTACCCGATATATACAATCAGCACCCAAGTATACCCGATATACAATCAGCATCCAAGTATTCCCGATATATAATCAGCATCCAAGTATACCCAATATATAAAATCAGCACCCAAGTATACCCAATATACAATCAGCATCCAAGTATTCCCGATATATAATCAGCACCCAGGTATACCCGATATATACAATCAGCACCCAAGTATACCCAATATACAATCAGCACCCAAGTATACCCAATATACAATCAGCATCCAAGTATTCCCGATATACAATCAGCACGCAAGTATACCCAATATACAATCAGCATCCAAGTATTCCCGATATACAATCAGCACCCAAGTATACCCAATATACAATCAGCATCCAAGTATACCCGATATTAAATCAGCACCCAAGTATACCCAATATATACAATCAGCACCCAAGTATACCCGATATACAATCAGCATCCAAGTATACCCGATATACAATCAGCACCCAAGTATACCCAATATACAATCAGCACCCAAGTATACTCGATATACAATCAGCACCCAAGTATACTCGATATACAATCAGTATCCAAGTATACCCGATATACAATCAGCACCCAAGTATACCCGATATACAATCAGCATCCAAGTATACTCGATATACAATCAGTATCCAAGTATACCCGATATACAATCAGCACCCAAGTATACCTGATATACAATCAGCACCCAAGTATACCCGATATACAATCAGTATCCAAGTATACCCGATATACAATCAGCACCCAAGTATACCCGATATACAATCAGCACCCAAGTATACTCGATATACAATCAGCACCCAAGTATACCCGATATACAATCAGCACCCAAGTATACCCGATATACAATCAGCACCCAAGAATACCCGATATACAATCAGCACCCAAGTATACCCGATATGCAATCAGCGCCCAAGAATACCTGATATACAATCAGCACCCAAGTATACCCGATATACAATCAGAATCCAAGTATACCCGATATACAATCAGTATCCAAGTATACCCGAAATGCAATCAGCACCCAAGAATACCCGATATGCAATCAGCACCCAAGTATACCCAATATATACAATCAGTATCCAAGTATAACCGATATACAATCAGCACCCAAATATACCCGATATACAATCAGTATCCAAGTATACCCGATATACAATCAGTATCCAAGTATACCCGATATACAATCAGCACCCAAGTATACCCGATATACAATCAGCACCCAAGTATACCCGATATAAAATCAGCACCCAAGTATACCCGATATACAATCAGTATCCAAGTATACCCGATATACAATCAGTATCCAAGTATACCCGATATACAATCAGTATCCAAGTATACCCGATATACAATCAGTATCCAAGTATACCCGATATACAATCAGCACCCAAGTATACCCGATATACAATCAGCACCCAAGTATACCCGATATAAAATCAGCACCCAAGTATACCCGATACACAATCAGTATCCAAGTATACCCGATATACAATCAGTATCCAAGTATACCCGATATACAATCAGCACCCAAGTATACCCGATATACAATCAGCACCCAAGTATACCCGATATACAATTAGTATCCAAGTATACCCGATATACAATCAGCACCCAAGAATACCCGATATACAATCAGCACCCAAGTATACTCGATATACAATCAGCACCCAAGTATACCCGATATACAATCAGCACCCAAGTATACCCGATATACAATCAGCACCCAAGAATACCCGATATACAATCAGCACCCAAGTATACCCGATATAGAATCAGCACCCAAGTATACCCGATATACAATCAGCACCCAAGTATACCCAATATATACAATCAGTATCCAAGTATACCCGATATACAATCAGCACCCAAGTATACCCGATATACAATCAGCACCCAAGTATACCCGATATACAATCAGCACCCAAGTATACCCGATATACAATCAGCACCCAAGTATACCCGATATACAATCAACACCCAAGTATACTCGATATACAATCAGCACCCAAGTATACCCGATATACAATCAACACCCAAGTATACCCGATATACAATCAGCACCCAAGTATACCCGATATACAATCAGCACCCAAGTATACCCGATATACAATCAGAATCCAAGTATACCCGATATACAATCAGCACCCAAGTATACCCGATATACAATCACCACCCAAGTATACTCGATATACAATCAGCATCCAAGTATACCCGATATACAATCAGCACCCAAGTATACCCGATATACAATCAGCACCCAAGTATACCCGATATAAAATCAGCACCCAAGTATACCCGATATACAATCAGCACCCAAGTATACCCAATATATACAATCAGCACCCAAGTATACCCAATATATACAATCAGTATCCAAGTATACCCGATATACAATCAGCACCCAAGTATACCCGATATACAATCAGTATCCAAGTATACCCGATATACAATCAGCACCCAAGTATACCCGATATACAATCAGCACCCAAGTATACCCGATATACAATCAGCACCCAAGTATACCCGATATACAATCAGCACCCAAGTATACCCGATATACAATCAGCACCCAAGAATACCCGATATACAATCAGCACCTAAGTATACCCGATATACAATCAGCATCCAAGTATTCCCGATATACAATCAGCATCCAAGTATACCCGATATATATAATCAGCATCCAAGTATACCCGATATATACAATCAGCACCCAAGTATACCCGATATACAATCAGCATCCAAGTATTCCCGATATATAATCAGCATCCAAGTATACCCAATATATAAAATCAGCACCCAAGTATACCCAATATACAATCAGCATCCAAGTATTCCCGATACATAATCAGCACCCAGGTATACCCGATATATACAATCAGCACCCAAGTATACCCAATATACAATCAGCACCCAAGTATACCCAATATACAATCAGCATCCAAGTATTCCCGATATACAATCAGCATGCAAGTATACCCGATATACAATCAGCATCCAAGTATTCCCGATATACAATCAGCACCCAAGTATACCCAATATACAATCAGCATCCAAGTATACCCGATATACAATCAGCACCCAAGTATACCCAATATATACAATCAGCACCCAAGTATACCCGATATACAATCAGCATCCAAGTATACCTGATATACAATCAGCACCCAAGTATACCCAATATACAATCAGCACCCATATATACCCGATATACAATCAGCATCCAAGTATACCCGATATACAATCAGTATCCAAGTATACCCGATATACAATCAGCACCCAAGTATACCTGATATACAATCAGCACCCAAGTATACCCGATATACAATCAGTATCCAAGTATACCCGATATACAATCAGCACCCAAGTATACCCGATATACAATCAGCACCCAAGTATACCCGATATGCAATCTTCGCACAAGAATGCCTGATATACAATCAGCACCCAAGTATACCCGATATACAATCAGAATCCAAGTATACCCGATATACAATCAGTATCCAAGTATACCCGATATGCAATCAGCACCCAAGAATACCCGATATACAATCAGCACCCAAGTATACCCAATATATACAATCAGTATCCAAGTATACCCGATATACAATCAGCACCCAAGTATACCCGACATACAATCAGTATCCAAGTATACCCGATATACAATCAGTATCCAAGTATACCCGATATACAATCAGCACCCAAGTATACCCGATATACAATCAGCACCCAAGTATACCCGATATAAAATCAGCACCCAAGTATACCCGATATACAATTAGTATCCAAGTATACCCGATATACAATCAGTATCCAAGTATACCCGATATACAATCAGTATCCAAGTATACCCGATATACAATCAGTATCCAAGTATACCCGATATACAATCAGCACCCAAGTATACCCGATATAAAATCAGCACCCAAGTATACCCGATGTACAATCAGTATCCAAGTATACCCGATATACAATCAGTATCCAAGTATACCCGATATACAATCAGCACCCAAGTATACCCGATATACAATCAGCACCCAAGTATACCCGATATACAATCAGTATCCAAGTATACCCGATATACAATCAGCACCCAAGTATACCCGATATACAATCAGCACCCAAGTATACTCGATATACAATCAGCACCCAAGTATACCCGATATACAATCAGCACCCAAGTATACCCGATATACAATCAGCACCCAAGAATACCCGATATACAATCAGCACCCAAGTATACCCGATATACAATCAGCACCCAAGTATACCCGATATACAATCAGCACCCAAGTATACCCAATATATAAAATCAGTATCCAAGTATACCCGATATACAATCAGCACCCAAGTATACCCGATATACAATCAGCACCCAAGTATACCCGATATACAATCAGCACCCAAGTATACCCGATATACAATCAGCACCCAAGTATACCCGATATACAACCAACACCCAAGTATACTCGATATACAATCAGCACCCAAGTATACCCGATATACAATCAACACCCAAGTATACCCGATATACAATCAGCACCCAAGTATACCCGATATACAATCAGCACCCAAGTATACCTGATATACAATCAGCACCCAAGTATACCCGATATACAATCAGCACCCAAGTATACCCGATATACAATCAGCACCCAAGTATACCCGATATACAATCAGCACCCAAGTATACCCGATATACAATCAGCACCCAAGTATACCCAATATATACAATCAGTATCCAAGTATACCCGATATACAATCAGCACCCAAGTATACCCGATATACAATCAGCACCCAAGTATACCCGATATACAATCAGCACCCAAGTATACCCGATATACAATCAGCACCCAAGTATACCCGATATACAATCAGCACCCAAGTATACCCGATATACAATCAGCACCCAAGTATATCCGATATACAATCAGCACCCAAGTATACCCGATATACAATCAGCACCCAAGTATACCCAATATATACAATCAGCACCCAAGTATACCCAATATATAAAATCAGTATCCAAGTATACCCGATATACAATCAGCACCCAAGTATACCCGATATACAATCAGTATCCAAGTATACCCGATATACAATCAGCACCCAAGTATACCCGATATACAATCAGCACCCAAGTATACCCGATATACAATCAGCACCCAAGTATACCCGATATACAATCAGCACCCAAGTATACCCGATATACAATCAGCACCCAAGAATACCCGATATACAATCAGCACCCAAGTATACCCGATATACAATCAGCACCCAAGTATACCCGATATATAATCAGCACCCAAGTATACCCAATATATACAATCAGCATCCAAGTATACCGGATATACAATCAGCACCCAAGTATACCCGATATACAATCAGCACCCAAGTATACCCGATATACAATCAGCACCCAAGTATACCCGATATACAATCAACACCCAAGTATACTCGATATACAATCAGCACCCAAGTATACCCGATATACAATCAACACCCAAGTATACCCGATATACAATCAGCACCCAAGTATACCCGATATACAATCAGCACCCAAGTATACCTGATATACAATCAGCACCCAAGTATACCCGATATACAATCAGCACCCAAGTATACCCGATATACAATCAGCACCCAAGTATACCCAATATACAATCAGCACCCAAGTATACCCGATATACAATCAGCACCCAAGTATACCCGATATACAATCAGCACCCAAGTATACCCAATATATACAATCAGCACCCAAGTATACCCAATTTATACAATCAGTATCCAAGTATACCCGATATACAATCAGCACCCAAGTATACCCGATATACAATCAGCACCCAAGTATACCCGATATACAATCAGCACCCAAGTGTACCCGATATACAATCAGCACCCAAGTATACCCGATATACAATCAGCACCCAAGTATACCCGATATACAATCAGCACCCAAGTATTCCCAATATATACAATCAGTATCCAAGTATACCCGATATACAATCAACACCCAAGTATACCCGATATACAATCAGCACCCAAGTATACCCGATATACAATCAGCACCCAAGTATACCTGATATACAATCAGCACCCAAGTATACCCGATATACAATCAGCACCCAAGTATACCCGATATACAATCAGCACCCAAGTATACCCGATATACAATCAGCACCCAAGTATACCCGATATACAATCAGCACCCAAGTATACCCGATATAAAATCAGCACCCAAGTATACCCGATATACAATCAGCACCGAACTATACCCGATATACAATCAGCACCCAAGTATACCCGATATACAATCAGCACCCAAGTATACCCGATATACAATCAGCACCCAAGTATACCCGATATACAATCAGCACCCAAGTATACCCGATATACAATCAGCACCCAAGTATACCCGATATACAATCAGCATCCAAGTATTCCCGATATATAATCAGTATCCAAGTATACCCGATATATAACCAGTATCCAAGTATACCCGATATACAATCAGCACCCAAGTATACCCGATATACAATCAACACCCAAGTATACTCGATATACAATCAGCACCCAAGTATACCCGATATAAAATCAGCACCCAAGTATACCCGATATACAATCAGCACCCAAGTATACCCGATATACAATCAGCACCCAAGTATACCCGATACACAATCAGCACCCAAGTATACCCGATATACAATCAGCACCCAAGTATACCCGATATACAATCAGCACCCAAGTATACCCGATATACAATCAGCACCCAAGTATATCCGATATACAATCAGTATCCAAGTATACCCGATATACAATCAGCACCCAAGTATACCCGATAAACAATCAGCACCCAAGTATACTCGATATACAATCAGCACCCAAGTATACCCGATATGCAATCAGCACCCAAGTATACCCGATATACAATCAGCACCCAAGAATACCCGATATACAATCAGCACCCAAGTATACCCGATATACAATCAGCACCCAAGTATACCCGATATACAATCAGCACCCAAGTATACCCAATATATACAATCAGTATCCAAGTATACCCGATATACAATCAGCACCCAAGTATACCCGATATACAATCAGCACCCAAGTATACCCGATATACAATCAGCACCCAAGTATACCCGATATACAATCAGCACCCAAGTATACCCGATATATAATCAACACCCAAGTATACTCGATATACAATCAGCACCCAAGTATACCCGATATACAATCAACACCCAAGTATACCCGATATACAATCAGCACCCAAGTATACCCGATATACAATCAGCACCCAAGTATACCCAATTTATACAATCAGTATCCAAGTATACCCGATATACAATCAGCACCCAAGTATACCCGATATACAATCAGCACCCAAGTATACCCGATATACAATCAGCACCCAAGTATACCCGATATACAATCAGCACCCAAGTATACTTTATATACAATCAGCATCCAAGTATACCTGATATACAATCAGCACCCAAGTATACCCGATATACAATCAGCACCCAAGTATACTCGATATACAATCAGCACCCAAGTATACCCGATATACAATCAGCACCCAAGTATACCCGATATACAATCAGCATCCAAGTATACTCGATATATACAATCAGCACCCAAGTATACCTGATATACAATCAGCACCCAAGTATACTCGATATACAATCAGCACCCAACTATACTGGATATACAATCAGCACCCAAGTATAACCGATATACAATCAGCATCCAAGTATAGTCGATATACAATCAGCACCCAAGTATACTCGATATACAATAAGCCAATCAGCACCCAAGTATACCCGATATACAATCAGCACCCAAGTATACCCGATATACAATCAGCACTCAAGTATACCCGATATACAATCAGCACCCAAGTATACTCGATGTACAGTAAGCCAATCAGCACCCAAGTATACCCGATATACAATCAGCACCCAAGTATACTCGATATATACAATCAGCATCCAAGTATACCCGAAACACATTGGGCACCTAAGTAAATTAGAAACACCTAAAACACAATCGGCACCCAAGTCTACCCGAAATACAATAGACACCCAAGTCTAACCGAAACACCCAAAATACTAATGGCACTTAAGTATACCCAAAATACATAGAAACATAGAATGTGTTCAGGTGAGAACCATTTGGCCCATTTAGTCTGCCCAATGTATCAGCTCCCAAGTTTACCCCAAATTCTACTACATGGATCACAGGAACTAATAGTTTTGTGGGTGTTTTTTCTTTTTACACTGGGGCAGTTAATAAACATGAATAAGCCCCTCCCAATTATTTTTAAATTGCTCTCTCTTTTCCCATAAAAAAATAAATAATAATAATTAACAAATTTGGTATCACTGTGTGTGGAAATGACCGATCCCGTAAAATAGAATGGTATTGATCCCTCATGGTGAACGGCGTAAAAGTAAAAATATACCAAATGGAAGAATTGCGGATTTTTGGTCATTTCATATATCTGAAAATAAAATAATAAAAAAATTACCAAAAAGTCCCATCAGAAAAAAATCGTCACGTTACAAAACTACAGATCACGGCACAAAAAATGACCCTCATACAGCCGCGTGTACGGAAAAATAAACGGTATAGGGTCATAGGAGGAGGATATTAAGTAGACTCATTTTCTTACAAAAGTCAAAATGGGGCAAACTGACCATAAACCAACAGGAATGGGGGTAGACAGTCCAAGATCGTACACAGGAGAAACTGGTCCGGTCCTAGGGGATGAGACAGAGGCAAAGTCCAGTAGACAGGCAGGGTCAGGACCACAGGGGCAGCAGACAGACAGAGACCTAGCAGTACTTAATACACAACTTTGCTGAGGCCAGGAACAGCACATGTGGCAGACTTGTATAGAGAGTTCTTGGCTGCGATTGGGGGAGGATCCAATAGTGAGAGCACCCTTTTTCTATAAGATTCAGCCAGTACTTGTGCACAGACCCTAGTGGATAGATGAAGAACAGCAGCAGGATACACTCCAGAGCAGCAAGACCAGGAACCATGGCAGACACAAGGCAAAGAAGATGTCGCACGATGCTGGTAAGGACCAGAACACATGGAACACTGGTGGTGGCCAACCAGCAGCATTACAGTAAAGAGGAGGAGGATACAGAGGAAGAAGAGCATGATGAGGAGTATTAGGATGATGATGATTGTTTTGATGATGATGATGACTATGTCGGTAATGATGATGAGGACGATGTCGGTGATGAGGATGGATGATGATTCTGTCGGTGATGAGGATGGATGATGATTGTGTCGGTGATGAGGATGGATGATGATTGTGTCGGTGATGAGGATGGATGATGATTGTGTCGGTGATGATGAGGATGATGATTGTGTCGGTGATGAGGATGGATGATGATTGTGTCGGTGATGAGGATGGATGATGATTGTGTCGGTGATGAGGATGGATAATGATTGTGTCGGTGATGAGGATGGATGATGATTGTGTCGGTGATGAGGATGGATGATGATTGTGTCGGTGATGATGAGGATGATGATTGTGTCGGTGATGATGAGCATGATGATTGTGCCACTTTCCCAGTAATCTCAATTATTCTCTCTGCTCTGTTACAGGTCAGTCAGTTCTACATCAATCAGACTTGTAAGTTTTCACTGCTGGAGCCTGCGTTACATTGTGGTGATAAGAGATGAGCGAACTTTTGAAAAATTCGATTCGGCTGGTCCGCTGAATTAAAAAAAAAATTTGATTTGATCCAAATTTATTTGCGACAAATCTATATTCAAAAAGGCTATTTCTAGCCTACATACAGCCTCTATAGGGGTATAGAACACTTTGCTGTGTCCTAAAACGCATATGGAGTGTGCTGGGGTAGTGAAATAATACTGTTATTCAGAATAACATGCAGATTACCGGCATCGCTCTTAGAATCACTGCCGCACAGCAGCACAATGACAGAGCCTGGTGGTGACATCAGCAAGAGGAGACCATATAGTGACTGAATGGCACAGCGTGGAGGTGTTGGCAGCATGAGGAGACCATATAGTGACTGAATGACACAGCGTGGACATGTTGGCAGCATGAGGAGACCATATAGTGGATGAATGACACAGCGTGGAGGTGTTGGCAGCATGAGGAGACCATATAGTGGCTGAATGACACAGCGTGTAGGTGTTGGCAGCATGAGGAGACCATATAGTGACTGAATGGCACAGCCTGGAGGTGTTGGCAGCATGAGGACACCATATAGTGACTGAATGACACAGCGTGGAGGTGTTGGCAGCATGAGGACACCATATAGTGACTGAATGACACAGCGTGGAGGTGTTGGCAGCATGAGGAGACCATATAGTGGCTGAATGACACAGCGTGGAGGTGTTGGCAGCATGAGGACACCATATAGTGGCTGAATGACACAGCGTGTAGGTGTTGGCAGCATGAGGAGACCATATAGTGACTGAATGGCACAGCGTGGAGGTGTTGGCAGCATGAGGAGACCATATAGTGGCTGAATGACACAGCGTGGAGGTGTTGGCAGCATGAGGAGACCATATAGTGGATGAATGACACAGCGTGTAGGTGTTGGCAGCATGAGGAGACCATATAGTGGCTGAATGACACAGCATGGAGGTGTTGGCAGCATGAGGAGACCATATAGTGGATGAATGACACAGTGTGGAGGTGTTGGCAGCATGAGGAGACCATATAGTGGCTGAATGACACAGTGTGGAGGTGTTTGCAGCATGAGGAGACCATATAGTGACTGAATGGCACAGCGTGGAGGTGTTGGCAACATGAGGAGACCATATAGTGGCTGAATGACACAGCGTGGAGGTGTTTGCAGCATGAGGAGACCATTTAGTGGCTGAATGACACAACGTGGAGGTGTTGGCAGCATGAGGAGACCATATAGTGGCTGAATGACACAGCGTGGAGGTGTTGGCAGCAAGAGGAGACCATATAGTGACTGAATGACACAGCGTGGAGGTGTTGGCAGCATGAGGAGACCATATAGTGGCTGAATGACACAGCGTGGAGGTGTTGGCAGCATGAGGACACCATATAGTGGCTGAATGACACAGCGTGTAGGTGTTGGCAGCATGAGGAGACCATATAGTGACTGAATGGCACAGCGTGGAGGTGTTGGCAGCATGAGGAGACCATATAGTGGCTGAATGACACAGCGTGGAGGTGTTGGCAGAATGAGGACACCATATCGTGGATGAATGACACAGCGTGTAGGTGTTGGCAGCATGAGGAGACCATATAGTGGATGAATGACACAGCGTGTAGGTGTTGGCAGCATGAGGAGACCATATAGTGACTGAATGGCACAGCGTGGAGGTGTTGGCAACATGAGGAGACCATTTAGTGGCTGAATGACACAACGTGGAGGTGTTGGCAGCATGAGGAGACCATATAGTGGCTGAATGACACAGCGTGGAGGTGTTGGCAGCAAGAGGAGACCATTTAGTGGCTGAATGACACAGCGTGGAGGTATTGGCAGCCTGAGGAGACCATATAGTGGCTGAATGACACAGCGTGTAGGTGTTGGCAGCATGAGGAGACCATATAGTGGATGAATGACACAGCGTGGAGGTGTTGGCAGCATGAGGAGACCATATAGCGGCTGAATGACACAGCGTGGAGGTGGCTGAAGAATGAGTAGACATCAGGGCTTCACAATCCCTAAGATTAAAAGATGAATTTTGAAATTGAAATTGAAGATTTCTGATAGCTATTGCTACCATAAATTTCTTTAGGCCCAGGCCCAGCAGCATCAGTGAACCATATAGTGGCTGAATGACACAGCCTGGAGTTGGCGGAAGCATGAGGAGACCATATAGTGGCTAAATGGAACAGCCAGGAGTTGGCGGCAGATGAGGAGACAATAGGGCCTTACAATCTCTAAGAATGAAAGATAAATTTTGAAATTTCCATTGAAGATGTATGGTACCTAGTGCTACCATAAACATATATATGTAATGTCCTAGGCCCAGCAGCATCACTAAACCATATAGTTACTGAATGACACAGACTGGAGCTGGCTGAAGCATCAGCAAACCATACATTGGATGAATGACACAGCCTGGAGGTGGCAGAAGCAGCATCAGGAGTCCTGAAAGTGTGGTGGGTGGAAATTACAGTACCTGGTGACGAAGGTGGGTGAAAAAAGGTCTGATGTGGAGGAATGTCTGTAACTGGGGAGCAGCGCCTTAAATCTGTTTGGCACTATCCATATTTGTGAAGTGTTGGTGTGGCACCATGGTCAATCTACTCTGAGGCATCTGTCATTGGTGGCTCGAAATCCTGGCTGATCCATCCCTGATTCATCTTCACAAAGGTCAGTCTCTCCACGAGTGGCCTCTGCCGCACTAAGCATGGCACACTACTGGCCGGGCAGGACAGCTTTTCCAGGGCAAACTCTGCTAGTTGCGGCCATAAATCAAGTTTGGCTGCCCAGAAGTCCAGCGAATCTTCAATGTTTGTTGGCATGGCCATGTCAAGGTATGCCACCACCTGCTGGTTCAGGTCCTGCTCCATGTCTACCTGCTGCTGATGAGTTGCTTCACTATGCGGGTGAAGACTTAGGCTCATCAGCGACTGTAGACTTAGGCTGTTGATAATAGAGCTGGTACTGCTCCTGCCACCCCACCCCTCCCCAGCAGCCATGGCAGTGGAAGGTGAGCGCAGAGGGCCCTCCAAGTCAGACCTGCTGGTGGATGGACGATGGCGCCGATAGGCATCGGCCAACTGACTACGTAGAATCTCTCTGTAGTAGGTCAGTTTTTCCTCCCTCTCAGTGAGTGTAAAAAAGGTCCCAATTTTGTGCCGGTAGCGAGGGTCTAATAAGGTGGAGAGCCAGAAGTATCCAGCTGCCGAATGGTAATGTGGTGTCCCGATACCGGATTGCATCCGTTACCTTGTGGTGAGGTCCCCAAAGTCAGAGTCCCTAGGTACCAGTGGGATCCTCATCTATAGTTAGCCCCTAGTCACCCCTTTAATAATTAAAATTATCCAATTTCTAATTGTCTATATGTATATAAAGTGTACTTACCTTGTTGTAGTGTCGCGGGACCTGCGGGTCACGTGATGCATTCCAGAACTCTATGGTTTTTACTCAAGGACCTTTGGAGGTAGTCAGGGGATCACCCACCATGCTTTGTAACGGTGAGTGACAGCTGACATGGACCAATCCAAAACGGCCCTGCCCATATAAGGGAGCGGCGACCATTAATCTCTCTTTCCTCGCGGGCTGCTGATGAGGATGGATCTGCGCAGCTGTCATCGGCAACCACTAGGCCAAAGCCTTGCGGCAGCGGCCATCATTCCAAAACTGTGAGTTACTTCAATTCCCTATTACTCCGCAAGATCACTGGACCTAAACAGACCCCTAAATCCAGCGGATCTCTGCAAAACCTAATTCTACTAATCTCAGGATAACTTATCGGTCCTAAGCACCTGTCAGTCCCTGCCGCGCTGATAATAGACTCTGTTACTAAGACTGTTACCGTTACTGAATGTACCGCAATTCATCAGTAAAGTTCCTGCAAGTTCATGTTCAGCACTGCCGTGGACAATCATTTATTTCTGCATGCACCTATCGTTTCTGGGAAGGGTGGCGATAGGCCTAGCAACTACCTCAGCTTATTAACCCTCACCCTGGTGTCACGAGTGACAAGGGTTAAATTAACCCCTCATATTCCAACACAGCAACACCCCAACTACACAATACCCCACAAGGGCTACCACAATGACAATTCGGCTGTCACTACACAACTGAGCATGCATTGTGCCATTTGTGCAAGTGACTCGGAGGGACTCCCTGCCTCCATCTCCACTGTATACTGCCACGGTGTGTCTGGGTCCTCTGTCTCATCTTCCTCATAACCCTCCAGCTCCTCTGACTGCTCCTGCTCCTCCTCTCCTGTCAGATGACTAGAAAAACCACCCATTTGGCGAAACCTAAACTGTGCTCCACTGTGTCCATCCCCATCCCCCTGTTCCTCCAGTTCAGCCCCCACAGGGCTCATGTGGCCATGAGATGTAGTCGCAACGTCTCCAGTGCTGTGATCAGCCATTGTTTCCAACATGTGTTATAGGAAATGAAGCAGTGGAATGATGTCGTTCATGCTGTAATCCAGGTGACTTACAAATAATGTGGCTTCCTCAAAGGGCCTCATCAAACGGCAGGTGTCACGTATGAGCTGCCACTGGTTGACATTGAAGTTACACAGAAATCAAGAAATCGGTGATGGCTTTTCTTTGTTCGTATAGTCTGTCCAACATATGGAGGGTGGAATTCCAACGTGTGGAAACGTCACAAATAAGACTATGTTGTGGGATACTGTTCTGACGCTGCAGCTCAAGGAAGGTGTGCTTGGCGGTGTACGAGTGGCTGAAGTGCATGCAGTTTCCTTGCCATTGTCAGGATGTTTTGCAAATGGGGTGAAGACTTCAGGAAGCGCTTGACAACCAGATTCAACACGTGTGCCATGCAGGGCGCATGTTTCACACTTCCTTGTCGCAGCGCAGACAAGATGTTCTTCCCGTTGTCGGTCACCATGGTTCCCATTTCCAGATTTCGTGGAGTAAGCCATACTCGGATTTCTTTATGAATGAATTTTAGCATTTCCTCCCCTGTGTGACTCCATTCGCCAAGGCAAACCATGTGAAGAACAGCTTGACACCGCCGTGCCCTACACACATGGTACGATGAAGTGGAGTGCAGTGGAGGCCGAGGACACGGTGGAGGATGACGAGGCGACGTTGCACACTGTCACAGGACCAACTACCTGAGAGCGAGAGCGTGGAGGAAGAAGCGGTGTGACCTGCCCAAGTTGCTGTTGTGGCTGTGCAAGAACCACATTTACCCAGTGAGCCGTAAAAGACATGTATTGTCCCTGCCCGTAGTAACAGCTCCACACGTCGGCGCTGTCGCGCACTTTTGAACGCACTGACAGGCTCAAGGATGGCCCACCTTCTCTTGTACAAACTTATGCAGGGCTGGTACTGCCTTCGTCACAAAGAAATGACGGCTTGGGACTCTCCACCTCGGCTCGGCACAAGCCATCAATTCTCTGAAAGGTGCAGAGTCCACCACTTGAAAAGGGAGGGACTGCAACACCAGCAGGAGCACAGGAGCACATTTAACTTCTGCACCGTTGGATGAGTGGGCGCATACTGTTGTCTCTTGGACATGGCTTCGTCGATGGATTGTTGGCGGAATGGCTGACTAAAAGCGGGAGAAGCAGGAGCGACAGAAGGAGAGTTTGACACAATGCTCCCTTCGACTGAGGTGGTGGAGTCTTGGCTGGATGAATGAGGGAGCGGCTGGCCACTGGGTGATGCAGCAGGCTGGACCACTACATCGGAGCCACGGATATCCCAGGCCGCTTTATGGTGGCGAAGCATGTGTTGACGCATGTGTCTTGTTGTCCTGTGATGTGTCTTGTTGTCCTGTGATGTGTCTTGTTGCCCTGTGATGTGTCTTGTTGCCCTGTGATGTGTCTTGTTGTCCTGTGATGTGTCTTGTTGTCCTGTGATGTGTCTTGTTGTCCTGTGATGTGTCTTGTTGCCCCGTGATGTGTCTTGTTGCCCTGTGATGTGTCTTGTTGTCCTGTGATTTGTCTTGTTGTCCAGTGATGTGTCTTGTTGCCCTGTGATGTGTCTTGTTGTCCTGTGATGTGTCTTGTTGCCCCGTGATGTGTCTTGTTGTCCTGTGATGTGTCTTGTTGCCCTGTGATGTGTCTTGTTGTCCTGTGATGTGTCTTGTTGTCCTGTGATGTGTCTTGTTGCCCTGTGATGTGTCTTGTTGTCCTGTGATGTGTCTTGTTGCCCCGTGATGTGTCTTGTTGCCCCGTGATGTGTCTTGTTGTCCTGTGATTTGTCTTGTTGTCCTGTGATGTGTCTTGTTGTCCTGTGATTTGTCTTGTTGTCCTGTGATTTGTCTTGTTGCCCCGTGATGTGTCTTGTTGCCCCGTGATGTGTCTTGTTGTCCCGTGATGTGTCTTGTTGCCCTGTGATGTGTCTTGTTGCCCTGTGATGTGTCTTGTTGCCCTGTGATGTGTCTTGTTGTCCTGTGATGTGTCTTGTTGTCTTGTGATGTGTCTTGTTGTCTTGTGATGTGTCTTGTTGTCCTGTGATTTGTCTTGTTGTCCTGTGATTTGTCTTGTTGCCCCGTGATGTGTCTTGTTGCCCCGTGATGTGTCTTGTTGTCCTGTGATGTGTCTTGTTGCCCTGTGATGTGTCTTGTTGCCCTGTGATGTGTCTTGTTGTCCTGTGATGTGTCTTGTTGTCTTGTGATGTGTCTTGTTGTCCTGTGATGTGTCTTGTTGCCCTGTGATGTGTCTTGTTGTCCTGTGATGTGTCTTGTTGCCCTGTGATTTGTCTTGTTGCCCTGTGATGTGTCTTGTTGTCCTGTGATGTGTCTTGTTGTCCTGTGATGTGTCTTGTTGTCCTGTGATGTGTCTTGTTGTCCTGTGATTTGTCTTGTTGCCCTGTGATGTGTCTTGTTGCCCTGTGATGTGTCTTGCTGTCCTGTGATGTGTTGTGTTGTCCTGTGATGTGTCTTGTTGCCCTGTGATTTGTCTTGTTGCCCTGTGATGTGTCTTGTTGTCCTGTGATGTGTCTTGTTGTCCTGTGATGTGTCTTGTTGTCCTGTGATGTGTCTTGTTGTCCTGTGATTTGTCTTGTTGCCCTGTGATGTGTCTTGTTGCCCTGTGATGTGTCTTGCTGTCCTGTGATGTGTTGTGTTGTCCTGTGATGTGTCTTGTTGTCCTGTGATGTGTCTTGTTGTCCTGTGATGTGTCTTGTTGTCCTGTGATTTGTCCTGTTGCCCTGTGATGTGTCTTGTTGCCCTGTGATGTGTCTTGCTGTCCTGTGATGTGTCGTGTTGTCCTGTGATGTGTCTTGTTGTCCTGTGATGTGTCTTGTTGTCCTGTGATTTGTCTTGTTGCCCTGTGATGTGTCTTGTTGTCCTGTGATGTGTCTTGTTGTCTTGTGATGTGTCTTGTTGTCCTGTGATTTGTCTTGTTGTCCTATGATTTGTCTTGTTGTCCTGTGATGTGTCTTGTTGTCCTGTGATGTGTCTTGTTGCCCTGTGATGTGTCTTGTTGCCCTGTGATGTGTCTTATTGCCCTGTGATGTGTCTTGTTGCCCTGTGATGTGTCTTGTTGTCCTGTGATCTGTCTTGTTGCCCTGTGTTGTGTCTTGTTGTCCTGTGATGTGTCTTGTTGTCCTGTGATGTGTCTTGTTGCCCTGTGATTTGTCTTGTTGTCCTGTGATGTGTCTTGTTGTCCTGTGATGTGTCTTGTTGTCCTGTGATTTGTCTTGTTGTCCTGTGATGTGTCTTGTTGTCCTGTGATGTGTCTTGTTGCCCTGTGATTTGTCTTGTTGTCCTTTGATTTGTGTTGTTGCCCTGTTGTAGTGTCCCGGTACCGTATCCTGTACTTTACCTGTATAGAGGTCCCCATAGCCAGAGTCCCTAGGATGTCGGGGTCCCTCTTGTCTAGTCATCCCCTTGTCACCTCTCACTTAGTCAGTAGATATATAGTAATTCTATTTGATATTTATATAGCTATAGGTATAGAAACTGTATATATTTGGTTATTTACCTGTACGGAGCGTAGCAGGACCTGTGGGTCACGTGATCAGGTAGAAACTATGGTTTTGCTTAAGGACCTTTGGAGGTCCCCGTGACGTGTTCACCCACCATGCCTTGTAACGGTGAGTGACAGCTGACAGGGACCAATCCAAAACGGCCCTGCCCATATAAGGGAGCGGCGGCCATTAATCGCGCTCTTGTTCCTGCGCTGCTGATGAGGATGGATCTGCGCAGCTGTCATCAGCAGTAATCAGGCCTAAGCCTTGCGGCAACGGTCATCTCTCAAATCTGTGAGTTACTTCAATCCCTATTACCTCAGCAAGATCACCGGACCTAAATATTCCCCTAAATCCGGACGGATCTCTGCACCAATCCTAAATCTAATAACTCTTTGGATAAGTCAATGGTCCTCAGCATCTGTCAATCACTGCTGTGCTGTATAGAAACTGTATTACTAAGACTGTTGCTGTTAATTGGATGTACTGCAAGTACCTCAGTAAAGTTTATACAAGTTCAAGTTCATCTCCATTGTGGACCTTCATTCATTTAAGCATGCACCTATCGTTTCTGGGAAGGGGGGCGATAGGCTGGAGATTTACCTCAGCGTATTAACTCTCACCCTGGCGTCACGAGTGACAGGGGTTAAATTAACCCCTTATATTCTGAAGCAACACCACAACTACACTATACCCCCCAAGGGCTATCACACTGTGATTTGTCTTGTTGTCCTCGGATGTGCTGTGTTGTCTTGGGATTTGTCTTGCTGTCCTGTGATTTGTCTTGTTGTCCTTTGATGTCTTGTTGTCCTGTGATGTCTTGTTGTCCTGGGATTTGTCTTGTTGCCCTGTGATGTGTCTTGTTGTCCTGGGATTTGTCTTGTTGTCCTGTGATGTCTTGTTGTCCTTAACTTTTATTCTAACAAAATAAAGAAAATTGTGCTCAGTGGCCACTAGGTGGCAGTGACGTATTAAAAATACAGCACTGTGTATGGACGTTGTTGGGTATATTTATTATGCTATATAGCATGTATAGGTATATAAGCTGATTTTATTCAAATATTTATTATTAATAATCAGCTAGCTGGTTGTACAAGCCAATATTTTCACTTTCAAGATACCCTACATCCAGCATTGGTATGTTAGCTGGCTATTTTTGATATTTTTGCCGCTAGCTTTTATTACAGCCTTCTATACATTTCTTAGATCCAATATCACAGTACTGAGCTAAAATATACCCAACAACCTCCATACACAGTGCTGTATTTTTTATACGTCACTGCCCCCTAGTGGCCACTGAGCACAATTTTCTTTATTTTGTTAGAATAAAAGTTAAGTTATAAACAAATAAAACATTTTTGGGGTGCCTCTAGTCAGGGTTCTCCCTGATGGGATTTATTTCCCCAAGGAATTTTTGTTGTGATTATTAGTTGCCCGGAGACCCCCAGGGGGAATCTTTTTGGTAGTACTGTTGTCCTGTCATGTGTCTTGTTGTCATGTGATTTCAGGCAACAGCATGTTCCAGAATAACTGCACCTACGACTTGTTAGGACCAAATGGAAACCTCATATACCAGGCAACTGAGAATCGGGAATGCTGTGGACCTCGGATGGATGTCAGAGTCCAGGACACTCAGGGATACAATGTCCTCCACCTGCTTATACCTTCTGAATGCTGCAGCTGGGAAACAAAAGTAAGTCACAAATATACAACAAATATACAACATGTAGACCAAGGTCTACGATACAATGGAGGAAAGTTATTATAGATCATTCAGTCTGGAATTCAGGATGGACAAGAGCAGTGTAAATTGAGGTCTAGGTCTTTCTTAGGATGGGTGAGATACAAGGTCTAGATCTTAGGATCGGTGAGGCACAAGGTCTAGGTCTTAGGATAGGTGAGATACAAGTTCTAGGTCTTAGGAGCGCATAGATACAAGGTCTAGGTCTTAGGATCGGTGAGACACAAGGTCTAGGTCTTAGGATAGGTGAGATACAAGTTCTAGGTCTTAGGATGGGTGAGATACAAGTTCTAGGTCTTAGGATGGGTGAGACACATGGTCTAGGTCTTAGGATCGGTGAGATACAACGTCTAGGTCTTAGAAGCGCATAGATACAAGGTCTAGGTCTAAGGATGGGTGAGATACAAGGTCTAGGTCTAAGGATGGGTGAGACACAAGGTCTAGGTCTTAGGATCAGTGAGATACAAGGTCTAGATCTTAGGATGGGTGAGATACAAGGTCTAGGTCTTAGGATGGGTGAGACACAAGGTCTATGTCTTAGGATCGGGGAGATACAAGGTCTCGGTCTTAGGATCGGTGAGATACAACGTATAGGTCTTAGGAGCACATATATACAAGGGCTAGGTCTAAGGATGGGTGAGATACAAGGTCTAGGTCTTAGGATCAGTGAGATACATGGTCTAAGTCTTAGGATAGATGAGATACAAGGTCTAGATCTTAGGATCAGTGAGATACAAGGTCTTGGTCTTAAAGGAAATCTGTCACCAGTGTCACCTACACTAACCTGTTGGTACTGACAGGTAGTGCAGGTGACACTGATGACAACCATACTCACCTTGTCCCTTTCCGTGGTGGAGATCTTCGTTAATCTTCTTCATTAGCTCCACTCCGGGCACCCGGCTTGGGGCATGGGCAGAGCTTAGTGACGTCACAACTGCTGTTCTCTCACAGCATGACCAGCAGGGAGCAGCAGCGGTGATGTCGCTAAGCTCTGCCCCATGCCCCAAGCCGGGTGCTCGGAGCAGAGCTAAAGGAGAAGATTACCAAAGATCCCTGTCATGGAACAGGACAAGGTGAGTACTACTGAAATCAGTGTCACATGCACTATCTGTCAGTACCGACAGATAGTGCAGGTGACACTGGTGACAGATTTCCTTTAAGATGAGTGAGATACAAGGTCTAGGTCTTAGGATCAGTGAGATACAAGGTCTAGGTCTTAGGATCAGTGAGATACAAGGTCTAGGTCTTAGGATAAGTGAGATACAAGGTCTAGATCTTAGGATCAGTGAGATACAAGGTCTAGGTCTTAGGATCAGTGAGATACAAGGTCTAGGTCTTAGGATCAGTGAGATACAAGGTCTAGGTCTTAGGATCAGTGAGATACAAGGTCTAGGTCTTAGGATAAGTGAGATACAAGGTCTAGATCTTAGGATCAGTGAGATACAAGGTCTAGGTCTTAGGATCAGTGAGATACAAGGTCTAGATCTTAGGATCAGTGAGATACAAGGTCTAGGTCTTAGGATCAGTGAGATACAAGGTCTAGATCTTAGGATTAGTGAGACACAAGGTCTATGTCTTAGGATCGGTGAGATACAAGGTCTAGGTCTAAGGATCAGTGAGATACAAGGTCTAGGTCTTAGGAGCCCATAGATACAAGGTCTAGGTCTTAGGATGGGTGAGATACATGGTCTAGCTCTTAGGATCGGTAAGATACAAGGTCTAGGTCTTAGGATCAGTGAGATACAAGGTCTAGATCTTAGGATCAGTGAGATACAAGGTCTAGGTCTTACGATCAGTGAGATACAAGGTCTAGGTCTTAGGATGGGGGAGATACAAGGTCTAGGTCTTAGGATCGGTGAGATACAAGATCTAGGTCTTAGGATCAGTGAGGTACAAGGTCTAGGTCTTAGGATAGTGAGGTACAAGGTCTAGGTCTTAGGATAGTGAGATACAAGATCTAGGTCTTAGGATCAGTGAGGTACAAGGTCTAGGTCTTAGACCTTGTATCTCACCGATCCTAAGACCTAGACCTTGTATCTCACTGATCCTAAGACCTAGACCTTGTATCTCCCCCATCCTAAGACCTAGACCTTGTATCTCACCCATCCTAAGACCTAGACCTTGTATCTCACTGATCCTAAGACCTAGACCTTGTATCTCACTGATCCTAAGACCTAGACCTTGTGTCTCACCCATCCTTAGACCTAGACCTTGTATCTCACCCATCCTTAGACCTAGACCTTGTATCTATGCGCTCCTAAGACCTAGACGTTGTATCTCACCGATCCTAAGACCTAGACCATGTGTCTCACCCATCCTAAGACCTAGAACTTGTATCTCACCCATCCTAAGACCTAGAACTTGTATCTCACCTATCCTAAGACCTAGACCTTGTGTCTCACCGATCCTAAGATCTAGACCTTGTATCTCACCCATCCTAAGAAAGACCTAGACCTCAATTTACACTGCTCTTGTCCATCCTGAATTCCAGACTGAATGATCTATAATAACTTTCCTCCATTGTATCGTAGACCTAAGACTTATCAGGACAACAAGGAGTAGGAAACTGGAAGCTGGATATCGCGCTGCTGTGTAATGGATATGGACAACTCTCCGGTAAGTTTAAACATTTATTAAGCATACACACAACGTGTTTCAGGGAATTAATGTTCCTTTCATCAGGCGTAATATCCAATAAAGAAACATACACGGAATTTAACAGGTAGTTGAATGACGTATACAGGAAATGATGTTATCCACAGTCATTTAAAACAATCCATAATATATGTGAGCGCAAGAAAAAAATTAATCAAAGGTGTATATGCAGGATGGGTGAGATACAAGGTATAGGTCGTAGGATGGGTAAGATACAAAGTGTCGGTCGTAGGATGGGTGAGATACAAGGTGTAGGTCGTAGGATGGGTGAGATACAAGGTGTAGGTCGTAGGATGGGTGAGATACAAGGTGTAGGTCGTAGGATGGGTAAGATACAAGGTGTAGGTCATAGGATGGGTGAGATACAAGGTGTAGTTCGTAGGATGGGTGAGATACAAGATCTAGGTCTTAGGATCGGTGAGATACAAGGTGTAGGTCGTAGGATGGGTGAGATACAAGGTCTAGGTCGTAGGATGGGTGAGATACAAGGTCAAGGTCGTAGGATGGGTGAGATACAAGGTGTAGGTCGTAGGATGGGTGAGATACAAGGTCTAGGTCTTAGGATGGGTGAGATACAAGGTCTAGGTCTTAGGATCGGTGAGATACAAGGTCTAGGTCGTAGGATGGGTGAGATACAAGGTGTAGGTCGTAGGATGGGTGAGATACAAGGTCTAGGTCGTAGGATGGGTGAGATACAAGGTGTAGGTCGTAGGATGGGTGAGATACAAGGTCTAGGTCTTAGGATGGGTGAGATACAAGGTCTAGGTCTTAGGATCGGTGAGATACAAGGTCTAGGTCTTAGGATCGGTGAGATACAAGGTCTAGGTCTTAGGATCGGTGAGATACAAGGTCTCTCTATACAAACCAAGTGCGTATATATGTCCACACATATCAATTGCATATAGTAATCAAGCATGTACATTTCTATGTGTATATGATATTTTTTATACTTGACATATGTATAATTTTTCTTCCTGTCTATATGTATATTTATAGGTTCGTATATATTAGCATTTATTAACTAACTATGCATAGACACAGATATGTTTCTGTGCACACACACCCACTTCATTTAATAACGCTCTGTAATTGAACCTCTCTACCTGGCAACTTTTCAATTTTTAGCTTTACCCTATGGTTCTTTTTAAAACTACCCTATGTGTCTTTCATACATCCGTCCAGAAGGTATACACCTTCCACATGTTTTTAGATGTATTTATTCTTTTAGAACTGTAAGTGGACCTGAGGAAGGCATCAGTGGATGCCGAAATGTGTTGTCCTCAAAACACCAATAAAGTTTTTATTGTCCTGTGCTACTCGAGTCCTCATTTATCGACCATACACTGAGCAGTGCCTCACCAAACCATTTTTTTCCTATCTATACTCCCATTGCCTTTCTATTGGACACCTCTCTGGGTGATCCAATACAGGTAAGAGAGCAGCAGCCAGCACACCTCGCACACCGCTGCCTTCGGTAGCGCAGGTACATACAAGGTTGGTATATCACCTGAGTGTGGTGGAGGGTACACACCAGTGGATACACCTCACCAGGGAGCGACCCCTGTATTTTTCATCCCTTCTCTCATGCAAGGTCTAGTTCTTAGGATCGGTAAGATACATGGTCTAGGTTTTAGGATCAGTAAGATACAAGGTCTAGGTCTTAGGAGCGCATAGATACAAGGTCTAGGTCTTAGGATCGGTAAGATACAAGGTCTAGGTTTTAGGAGCACATAGATGCAAGGTCTTGGTCTTAGGATCAGTGAGATATAAGGTTTAGGTCTTAGGATCAGTGAGATACAAGGTCTAGGTCTTAGGATCAGTGAGATACAAGGTCTAGGTCTTAGGATCAGTGAGATACAAGCTCTGGGTCTTAGGATCAGGGAGATACAAGGTCTAGGTCTTAGGATCGATAAGATACAAGGTCTAGGTTTTAGGAGCACATAGATGCAAGGTCTTGGTCTTAGGATCAGTGAGATATAAGGTTTAGGTCTTAGGATCAGTGAGATACAAGGTCTAGGTCTTAGGATCAGTGAGATACAAGGTCTAGGTCTTAGGATCAGTGAGATACAAGCTCTGGGTCTTAGGATCAGGGAGATACAAGGTCTACGTCTTAGGATCAGTGAGATACAAGGTCTAGGTCTTAGGATCAGTGAGATACAAGGTCTAGGTCTTAGGATCAGTGAGATACAAGGTCTGGGTCTTAGGATCGGTGAGACACAAGGTCTAGGTCTTAGGATCGGTGAGATACAAGATCTAGGTCTTAGGATCGGTGAGATACAAGGTCTAGGTCTTAGGATCAGTGAGATACAAGGTCTTGGTCTTAGGATCGGTGAAATTCTAGGTCGTAGGATCGGTGAGATACAAGGTCTAGGTCTTAGAATCGGTGAGATACAAGGTCTAGGTCTTAGGATCAGTGAGATACAAGGTCTAGGTCTTAGAATCGGTGAGATACAAGGTCTAGGATCTTAGGATCGGTGAGATACAAGGTCTAGGTCTTAGGATCAGTGAGATACAAGGTCTAGGTCTTAGGATCGGTGAAATTCTAGGTCGTAGTATCGGTGAGATACAAGGTCTAGGTCTTAGAATCGGTGAGATACAAGGTCTAGGATCTTAGAATCGGTGAGATACAAGGTCTAGGTCTTAGGAGCGCATAGATATAAGGTCTAGTTCTTAGGATAGGTTAGATACAAGGTCTAGGTCTTAGGATGGGTGAAATACAAGATCTAGGTCGTAGGATGGGTGAGATACAAGGTCTAGGTCTTAGGAGCGCATAGATACAAGGTCTAGGTCTTAGGATCGGTGAGATACAAGGTCTAGGTCTTAGGATTGGTGATAATACAAGGTCTAAGTCTTAGGAGCGCATAGATACATGGTCTAGGTTTTAGGATGGGTGAGATACAAGGTCTAGGTCTAAGGATCAGTGAGATACAAGGTCTTGGTCTTAGGATCAGTGAGATACAAGGTCAAGGTCTTAGGATCAGTGAAATACAAGTTCTAGGTCTTAGGAGCGCATAGATACATGGTCTAGGTCCTAGGATCGGTGAGATACGAGGTCTAGGTCTTAGGATCGGGGATATACAAGGTCTAGATCTTAGGATCGGTGACATACAAGGTCTAGGTCTTAGGATCAGTGAGATACATGGTCTAGGTCTTAGGATCGTTGAGATACAAGGTCTAGGTCTTAGGATCAGTGAGATACATGGTTTAGGTCATAGGATCGGTGAGATACAATGTCTAGGTCTTAGGATCGGTGAGATACAAGGTGTAGGTCTTAGGATGGGTGAGATACATGGTCTAGGTTTTAGGATCGGTGAGATACAAGGTCTAGGTTCTTAGGATCGGTGAGATACATGGTCTAGGTCTTAGGATCGGTGAGATACAACGTATAGGTCTTAGGATCGGTGAGATACAACGTATAGGTCTTAGGATCGATGAGATTCAACGTATAGGTCTTAGGATCGTTGAGATACAACGTATAGGTCTTAGTATTGGTGAGATACAACGTATAGGTCTTAGTATCGGTGAGATACAACGTATAGGTCTTAGTATTGGTGAGATACAACGTATAGGTCTTAGTATCGGTGAGATACAACGTATAGGTCTTAGTATCGGTGAGATACAACGTATAGGTCTTAGGATCACTGAGATACAACGTATAGGTCTTAGTATCGGTGAGATACAACGTATAGGTCTTAGGATCACTGAGATACATGGTCTAGGTTCCGGGGTCCTTCTGATGTCACTTTTTGATGTTCTTCAGTTACAGGTAATTGACGCCTCGGGTCAGCTCCTCGGTTACATAGAACAGAACTGGTCCTTTTCTTCTGCATCTTTCGACATCCTGAACCGTTAAATCAGATCTGTCTAAAAGTGAAAGGACCGGGATGGGGAGAAGGCTTCATGTCTGACCGAGTCTTCCAGGTTAGTCTCCAACTATTAGAACTGAACGCCCATTCCTCCCGATCATTATCTTAGGGATTCTACACTATGGAGATGTTCTAGTGTCTGAACACATGGGGTTCCTGGGTGTCAGCAGAGGAGACTGTGGGGCCCCTCTATCTGTATAGAGTAACATGACGCTTCTCTCTCCCCCCCATGCTCCAGGTGCTGTCAGCTGATAAATCCTTTATGGTAGGCCACATAACCCGAGTGTGGAAAGGAATTAGCAAGGAAATGTTCTCCAGAGAAGATCAGTTTGTGGTACAATTCCCACCAGACCTGGAAGTTTCCATGAAGGCCATCCTGCTATCCTGCACCTTACTGATCGTGAGTATGAGGAGATGTCACGATCACACCCTATCGGTCCAGCCAAGACGCTAGAGAGAGTGTAATGGTGCAAGGGTTAAAGCCACCAGACCTCTGGGTATACACTACTAGTCCCAGCAAGTCACCAAATTAACCCTTAGATAAACATGTTTCCACCAGAGCTGCCTTCAGAAAGGTGAGCTCATATATTTAGAGATCAAAGGCCAGAGCTGATTAATTAAACATTTAATCTGATAAAAGGTATCACAGTGCTAAATATATAAAAATACAGGAACAAATGACATAAAGGTATAACAATATATGAAAGAGTTTAGCAAGACAAGTTCAGCAAACAAAAGATGAAGTTCTTACAGCATGATGATATAGCAGTCCATGAGAGTGAGTTCCAGCTGTTCTTAGGATGGTCTTGTCAGCTTGGGGCACAGCCTTGAAAACCAACTTTTAGTCTAGCATTGTTTAAATATCATATCTGCTTTCTTGGGAGGGAGACTCCATTCCCCTCCCCCCCTCCCCTCATATCCCACCAGGGGGTCTTCTCTCTTCCTGGCCCCCTTATCTGTGTGATTATATGATGGGACCAGAGTGCACCTTACATCCTGCTGCTTCAGAAGAGCCTCTGACTTCAAAGGAGATGTAAACAAACAGCCAGACCCCCCAATAAAATGCAATACACAAGCCCACAGTCTGAATGACCCCTCACCCATGGCTTGGATAATACATCACACAGTTATAATTATAATACACATATAGGATTTTAATAACCAGGCCTTGGGCCTGACACCTCCCCCTTAAGATGGGGACAGAGAGATCTTGCCTCTCCAGTCTGATAGATCTGTCTCCCTTAACCATCTATTTCTTTTCTTGACACCACAGGCCCTGCATTCCCAGGCACAGATGGCACTGAAGGGGCCTAGTACCTGATTAAGCTGCCTCCTCCTGTGGATTGATCTCCACATCCTGAAGGGATCCCTGGCTCTTAGCTTCCTCCACTAGGTCCAGTAGGGGATCACTACCCAGCCCTTCCTCTGGTACACTACATACGCTGAGTACCACCTCCTCAGGGCCATAGTATGCCATATTAATGTGGTACTGTCTCTGCCTCTGACCTTTCTCATCAAGGGCAACTACATATGTGGTGGGTTCTAGGCACTGCAGAATGGGGAAGGGACCCTCCCAGGCAGCCTGCAACTTATTCTGCCTGATGAGGTTCAGAACCATTCCCTTCTGTCCCACTTCATAGACCCGGTCCCTTGCATTGCGATCATACCAGTGTTACGCTGAGCACTCCGGGTCCCTGCTCCTCCACGGAGCGCTCGCGGCGTTCACCTCCATGCAGCATCCCGGTCAGACCCGCTGACCGGGAGCACTGCATTAGTGTCACCGGCCGGGATGCGACCCGCATAGCGGGACACGCCCGCCCACGGCTCGCATCCCAATCTCCTCACCTGCCCCGTCCTCCGTCTGCTCACTCCCGGCGCGCGCGGCCCCGCTCCCTAGGGCGGGCGCGCGCCGGCTCTCTGAGATTTAAAGGGCCAGTGCGCCATTGATTGGCGCCTGGCCCAATCAGTACCTGCACCTGTGACCTCCTTATAAAAACCCACTTCCCCTTCCTGGTATCGCCGGATCTTGTTGCCATTGTGCCAGTGAAAGCGTTTTGTGTGTGTTCCAAGGCAGTGTTCCAGACCCTCTGCTGTTGCCCCTGACTACAATCCTTGCTGCCTGCCCTGACCTTCTGCTACGTCCGACCTTGCTCTTGCCTTGTCCCTTGTACCGCACCTGTCTCAGCCGTCAGCTGGGGTTGAGTCGCTATCGGGTGGAACGACCTGGGGGTTACCTGCTGCTGCAAGTCCATCGCGGGCTCTGGTGAAAACCAGTAACCCCTTAGACTCCGTTCCCCTGGTACGGCCCACGTCATCACCCCACTGACACAGAGGATCCACCACCAGTGTCCTCGCTGCATTCCTATCCGGATCCTGACAGTAGATCCGGCCATGGATCACGCTGAGGTTCCGCTGCCTGTTGTCGCTGACCTTACCATGGTGGTCGCCAAGCAATCCCAACAGATCGCGCAACAAGGACAGCAGCTGACTCAACTGACCGTCATGCTGTAACAACTTCTGCCACAGCTTCAGCAATCATCTCCTCCGCCAGCTCCTGTATCTCCTCCGCAGCGAGTGGCCGCTCCCAGCCTCCGCCTGTCTCTACCGGACAAGTTTGATGGGGACTCTAAACAGTGCCGTGGTTTCCTGTCTCAATGTTCCCTACACTTGGAGATGATGTCGGACCAATTCCCCACTGAACGGTCTAAGGTGGCTTTCGTGGTCAGTCTCCTGTCTGGAAAGGCCTTGTCATGGGCCACACCGCTCTGGGACCGCAATGATCCTGCCACTGCCAGTATCCAGTCCTTCTTCGCTGAAGTTCGTAGTGTCTTCGAGGAGCCAGCCTGGGCCTCCTCTGCCGAGACTGCTTTGCTGAACCTAGTCCAAGGGAGTTCTTCCGTAGGCGAATACGTCATCCAGTTTCGCACCCTCGTTTCAGAGCTATCCTGGAACAATGAGGCCCTCTGCGCGACCTTCAAGAAAGGCTTATCCAGCAACATCAAAGATGTACTGCCCGCACGAGAAATTCCTGCTAACCTGTCTGAACATATGCATTTGGCCACCCATATCGACATGCGTTTCTCAGAAAGACGCCAGGAGCTCCGACAGGAAGAGGATCTTGTTCGCACTAGGCGATTTCTCTCCCCGGCTCCTCTCTTCAATCCACTGCAATCTGTTCCTGTGCCTTCTGCCGAGGAGGCTATGCAAGTGGATCGGTCCCGCCTGACCCTACAAGAGAGGACTCGTGTCAGGATTCGGCAGGCTGGAGGTGGATCCTCTGTGTCAGAGAGGGATTGGCGTGGACCGTGTTAGTGGACCGGTTCTAAGTTGCTACTGGTTTTCACCAGAGCTCGCCATAAAGCGGGATGGACTTGCAGCGGTGGTAGCAACCAGGTCGTATCCACCGGCAATGGCTCAACCTCTCTGACTGCTGAGATAGGCGCGGTACAAGGGATTAGACAAGAGCAGGGTCGGACGTAGCAGAAGGTCAGGGCAGGCAGCAAGGATCGTAGTCAGGGGCAACGGCAAGAGGTCTGGAACACAGGCTAGGAACACACAAGGAATGCTTTCACTGGCACAATGGCAACAAGATCCGGCAAGGAAGTACAGGGGAAGTGAGGTATTATAGGGAAGTGCACAGGTGAAGACACTAATTAAAACCCATGCGCCAATCAGTGGCGCACCGGCCCTTTAAATCGCAAAGACCCGGCGCACGCGCGCCCTAGGGAGCGGGGCCACGCGTGCCGGGACAGCACAGACGGGGAACGAGTCTGGTAAGCGGGTCGGGATGCGCACCGCGAGCGGGCACGTCCCGCATCGCGAATCGCATCCCGGCTGGGGACATTATCGCAACGCACCCGGTCAGCGGGTCTGACCGGGGCGCTGCAAACAGGAGAACGCCGTCAGCGCTCCGGGGAGAAGCGGGGACCCGGAGCACTCGGCGTAACAGTACCCCCCACCTTGGGTCTCCCCCTCTTTTTAGAACCCGAGAACTTGTGGATAAGGTCCTTGTCAAGGATGTTGTCCTTGGGTTCCCATGACCTCTCCTCTGGGACGCAATTCTCCCAATCTACAAGAAAATTTTTTTTACCGTCTTGGATGGCAGAATTTCTTTAACCGAGAAGATGTCAGAGGACCCGGAGACAGGAGTAGGAGCAACAACCTTAGGAGAGAAGCGGTTAAGGATGAGTGGTTTAAGGAGAGGAGCGGGGACCCGGAGCGCTCGGCGTTACAGTACCCCCCCCCCCTTGTTCTCCCCCTCTTTTTGGAACCTGAGAATTTGAGGATAAGATCTTTGTCCAGGATGTTGTCCTCAGGTTCCCATGATCTCTCCTCTGGGCCGCAATTCTCCCAATCAACCCAAAAAAATTTTTTACCTCTGACCGTCTTGGAGGCCAGAATTTTCTTTCACCGAAAAAACGTCAGAGGACCCGGAAACTGGAGTGTGAGAAACAACTTTGGGAGAGAAGCGGTTAAGGATGAGTGGTTTAAGGAGAGAGACATGGAAGGCATTGGGAATACGGAGAGAAGGAGGAAGAAGGAGTTTGTAGGAGACAGGGTTGATTTGGCATTTGACTTTAAAAGGACCAAGATAACGTGGTCCCAGTTTATAACTGGGGACACGAAAGAGGACATACTTGGAGGAGAGCCACACTTTGTCTCCAGGAGAAAAGACAGGAGGAGTTCTTCTTTTTCTATCGGCATGTTTCTTCATCCGGGATGAGGCCTGTAGGAGAGATTTTTGAGTCTCTTTCCAGATGGTGGAGAAGTCCCGAGTCACCTCATCAACAGCGGGCAAACTAGAAGGCATGGGAGTGGGGAGGGGGGGGGGAAGAGGGTGACGGCCGTACACCACAAAGAATGGAGATTTAGCGGAAGACTCAGAGACTTTGAAATTGTACGAGAATTCGGCCCATGGTAGGAGATCGGCCCAGTCATCCTGGCGGGAGGAAACAAAATGTCGCAAATAGTCACCAAGAACCTGATTAACTCTTTCCACTTGCCCATTGGATTGGGGATGATAAGAAGACGAGAAGTTTAATTTGATTTTAAGCTGATTACAGAGGGCCCTCCAGAATTTCGACACAAATTGAACGCCTCTATCCGAGACGATATGCATGGGAAGCCCGTGAAGGCAAAAAATGTGCACAAATTTTTTTTTCGCCAACTGAGGCGCAGAAGGAAGACCTGGAAGAGGAATAAAATGTGCCATCTTAGAAAAACGATCAACGACCACCCAAATAACTGTGTTGCCATGGGATAAAGGTAAGTCTGTAATAAAGTCCATAGCAATCTGAGACCATGGTCGCTCAGGAACAGGCAGAGGATGGGGGAGACCGGCAGGCTTCTGGCGAGGAGTCTTATCCCGGGCACAGACTGTACAAGCCCGAACAAAATCAGCAACATCTGTTTCCAGGGTAGGCCACCAATAAAAATGAGAGATGAGCTGGACGGATTTCTTGATGCCAGCATGGTGGGCGAGGTGTGAGGAGTGTCCCCACCTGGGAATCCTGAGGTGCTGGTGTGGAGGGACGAAGGTCTTCCCTGGAGGAGTTTGTCTGATGGAGGCTGGGGAAGTGGAGATCAGACAGTCAGGAGGAATAATGTGTTGTGGGGAGGCTTCCATTTCAGAGGCATCCGAGGAACAAGAGAGAGCGTCAGCTCTAATGTTCTTGTCAGCGGGGCGAAAATGAATCTCAAAGTTAAAACGGGCAAAGAACAACGACCACCTAGCCTGGCGTGGGTTCAGCCGTTGGGCAGACTGAAGATAAGAAAGATTCTTGTGATCAGTGTATTTAATAACTGGGTATTTGGATCCCTCCAGCAGGTGCCTCCATTCCTCGAGAGCCAGTTTTATGGCCAGTAGTTCTCGATCCCCAATGGAGTAGTTTTTCTCCACCGGAGAGAAGGTCCTAGAAAAGAAACCACAAGTAACAGCATGTCCAGAAGAATTTTTCTGTAGGAGTACTGCTCCAGCTCCCACCGAGGAGGCGTCTATCTCCAGTGAGAAGGGTTTAGATGGATCAGGTCTGGAGAGTACGGGAGCAGAAGAAAAGGCAGTTTTGAGATGGTTGAACGCCTCTTCCGCTTGAGGAGACCAGGACTTAGGGTTGGCGTTTTTCTTGGTTAGGGCCACAATTGGGGCTACAATGGTGGAAAAACGTGGAATAAGCTGTCTGTAGTAATTGGCAAACCCCAAGAAATGTTGGATAGCTCGGAGTCCGGAGGGGCGTGGCCAATCCAACACGGCTGATAGTTTGTCCGGGTCCATTTGGAGTCCCTGGCCAGAGACTAAATATCCTAGGAAGGGAAGAGATTGACATTCAAAGAGACATTTTTCCATTTTGGCATATAATTGATTGTCCCGAAGTCTCTGAAGAACCATGCGGACATGCCGGCGGTGTTCTTCCAGGTTGGAAGAAAAAATCAAAATATCATCCAGGTAGACCACAACACAGGTATATAAAAGATCACGAAAAATTTCATTTACAAAGTCCTGGAAGACGGCAGGGGCGTTGCAAAGGCCAAAGGGCATGACCAGATACTCAAAGTGTCCATCTCTGGTGTTAAACGCGGTCTTCCATTCGTCCCCCTCCCTGATGCAGATGAGATTATATGCACCTCTTAAATCCAATTTGGTAAAGATGTTGGCGCCACGTACGCGGTCAAAGAGTTCCGAGATAAGAGGTAGGGGATAGCGTTTTTTTATAGTGATTTTATTAAGACCGCTGTAATCAATGCAAGGACGTAAGGAGCTGTCTTTTTTGGAGACGAAGAAGAATCCAGCTCCGGCAGGGGAGGAAGACTTGCAGATAAATCCCTTTTTAAATTTTCTTGGATGTACTTCGTCATAGCTTGTGTTTCCTGAGCAGACAGGGGATAGATTCTGCCCCGTGGTGAAGTAGTACTAGGGAGGAGATCAATAGGACAGTCATAAGGCCTGTGAGGAGGCAAAGTCTCTGCTTGTTTTTTGCAAAAAACATCAGCATAGTCCAGATAGGCCTTGGGGAGACCTGGTATCGGAGGAGCCATAGGGTTTTGACTGACAGGACTGGGAGCAGACATAAGACACTTTTTGTGGCAAGTATTACCCCAGTTCTTGATTTCCCCGGTGGTCCAATCGAGGGTAGGGGAATGGCGTTGAAGCCAAGGTAGTCTAAGAAGAATTTCAGAAGTGCAGTTAGAGAGGACCAGAAATTCAATCTTTTCATGATGGGGTCCAATGCACATTAAGAGGGGTTCCGTGCGGTAACACACAGTACAGTCCAATCTTTCACCATTAACAGAGGCGATGTAGAGGGGGCTGGCGAGACTGGTCACTGGGGTGTTGAACCTGTTAACGAAAGAGGCCAAAATAAAATTTCCTGCAGATCCAGAATCCAAGAAGGCCACAGCTGAGAAGGAGAAGTTAGAAGAAGAAATCCGCACAGGCACAGTAAGACGTGGAGAAGCAGAGTTCACACCTAGAGCTGTCTCACCTTTGTGCGGAGTCGGTGTGCGTCTTCCCTGACGTGGAGGTCGGATAGGACAATCCTTCAAGAAGTGTTCGGTACTGGCACAGTACAGGCATAGGTTCTCAATGCGGCGGCGTGTCCTCTCTTGAGGTGTCAGGCGAGACCGGTCTACTTGCTGTCACGATGCCGGCTGGCAGGTAGTGGATCCTCTGTGCCAGAGAGGGATTGGCGTGGACCGTGCTAGTGGACCGGTTCTAAGCCACTACTGGTTTTCACCAGAGCCCGCCGCAAAGCGGGATGGTCTTGCTGCGGCGGTAGTGACCAGGTCGTATCCACTAGCAACGGCTCACCTCTCTGGCTGCTGAAGATAGGCGCGGTACAAGGGAGTAGGCAGAAGCAAGGTCGGACGTAGCAGAAGGTCGGGGCAGGCAGCAAGGATCGTAGTCAGGGGCAACGGCAGAAGGTCTGGAACACAGGCTAGGAACACACAAGGAACGCTTTCACTGGCACAATGGCAACAAGATCCGGCAAGGGAGTGCAGGGGAAGTGAGGTGATATAGAGAAGTGCACAGGTGAACACACTAATTGGAACCACTGCGCCAATCAGCGGCGCAGTGGCCCTTTAAATCGCAGAGACCCGGCGCGCGCGCGCCCTAGGGAGCGGGGCCGCGCGCGCCGGGACAGGACAGACGGAGAGCGAGTCAGGTACGGGAGCCGGGGTGCGCATCGCGAGCGGGCGCTACCCGCATCGCGAATCGCATCCCGGCTGGCAGCGGAATCGCAGCGCCCCGGGTCAGAGGATGTGACCGGGGCGCTGCAGCGGGGAGAGTGAAGCGAGCGCTCCGGGGAGGAGCGGGGACCCGGAGCGCTCGGCGTAACAGTACCCCCCCCCTTGGGTCTCCCCCTCTTCTTAGAGCCCGAGAACCTGAGGAGCAGACTTTTGTCTAGGATGTTGTCCTCAGGTTCCCAGGATCTCTCTTCAGGACCACAACCCTCCCAGTCCACTAAAAAAAAAGTTTTCCCTCTGACCTTTTTGGAAGCTAAGATTTCTTTGACAGAGAAGATGTTCGAGGAGCCGGAAACAGGAGTGGGAGGAACAGATTTGGGAGAAAAACGGTTGAGGATGAGTGGTTTGAGAAGAGAGACGTGAAAGGCATTAGGGATACGAAGAGAAGGAGGAAGAAGAAGTTTATAAGAGACAGGATTAATTTGACACAAAATTTTGAAAGGACCAAGATAGCGTGGTCCCAACTTGTAGCTAGGGACACGGAAGCGGACATATTTAGCGGAGAGCCATACCTTGTCTCCAGGGGAAAAAACGGGAGGGGCTCTTCTTTTCTTATCCGCGAACTTCTTCATGCGTGATGAAGCCTGTAAGAGAGAATTTTGGGTCTCTCTCCATATGATGGAAAGGTCACGAGAAATTTCATCTACAGCGGGCAGACCAGAGGGCAAGGGAGTAGGGAGGGGGGGAAGAGGGTGACGGCCGTACACCACGAAAAATGGGGATTTGGAGGAAGATTCAGAGACCCTGAAGTTATACGAGAATTCGGCCCATGGGAGGAGATCTGCCCAGTCATCCTGGCGGGAGGAAACAAAATGTCGCAAATAATCACCCAAGATCTGGTTAATTCTTTCTACTTGTCCATTGGACTGGGGATGATATGCAGAAGAAAAATTTAATTTAATCTTGAGTTGTTTACAGAGAGCCCTCCAGAATTTAGACACGAATTGGACGCCTCTATCCGAGACGATCTGCGTAGGCAACCCGTGAAGACGAAAAATGTGTACAAAAAATTGTTTAGCCAACTGAGGCGCAGAAGGAAGACCAGGAAGAGGGATGAAATGTGCCATTTTGGAGAATCGATCAACGACCACCCAAATAACAGTGTTGCCACGGGAAGGGGGTAAATCAGTAATAAAATCCATACCAATCAGAGACCAAGGCTGTTCGGGGACAGGCAGAGGATGCAGAAAACCAGCGGGCTTCTGGCGAGGAGTCTTATCCCGGGCACAGATAGTGCAGGCTCGCACAAAGTCCACAACATCCGTCTCCAGAGTCGGCCACCAATAGAAGCGGGAGATGAGTTGCACAGATTTCTTGATGCCCGCATGACCTGCGAGATGGGAGGAGTGACCCCATTTGAGGATTCCGAGGCGTTGGCGAGGAGAAACAAAGGTCTTTCCTGGAGGAGTCTGCCTGATGGAGGCAGGAGAAGTGGAGATCAGGCAGTCAGGTGGAATGATGTGTTGCGGAGAGAGTTCAACTTCTGAGGCATCCGAGGAACGAGAGAGAGCATCGGCCCTAATGTTCTTATCGGCAGGACGAAAGTGAATCTCAAAATTAAATCGGGCAAAGAACAGAGACCACCGGGCCTGGCGAGGATTCAGCCGTTGGGCAGACTGGAGGTAGGAGAGGTTCTTGTGGTCGGTGTAGATAATAACAGGAGAACTTGATCCCTCCAGCAGATGCCTCCATTCCTCAAGTGCTAATTTAATGGCTAGAAGCTCTCGATCCCCGATGGAGTAGTTCCTCTCCGCTGGAGAGAAGGTCCTAGAGAAAAAACCACAAGTGACAGCATGCCCGGAAGAATTTTTTTGTAGAAGAACAGCTCCAGCTCCCACTGAGGAGGCATCAACCTCCAATAGGAAGGGTTTGGAAGGGTCAGGTCTGGAGAGGACGGGAGCCGAAGAAAAGGCAGACTTGAGTCGTTTAAAGGCGTCTTCTGCTTGAGGAGGCCAGGACTTGGGATCAGCATTTTTTTTGGTTAAAGCCACGATAGGGGCCACAACGGTAGAAAAATGTGGAATAAATTGCCTGTAATAATTGGCGAACCCCAAAAAGCGTTGGATAGCACGGAGTCCGGAGGGGCGTGGCCAATCTAAGACGGCAGAGAGTTTGTCTGGATCCATCTGTAGTCCCTGGCCAGAGACCAAATATCCTAGAAAAGGAAGAGATTGGCATTCAAACAGACATTTCTCAATTTTGGCATAGAGTTGATTGTCACGAAGTCTCTGAAGAACCATACGGACATGCTGGCGGTGTTCTTCTAGATTGGCAGAAAAAATTAGGATATCGTCCAGATATACAACAACACAGGAGTATAACAGATCACGAAAAATTTCATTGACAAAGTCTTGGAAGACGGCAGGGGCGTTGCACAGGCCAAAGGGCATGACCAGATACTCAAAGTGTCCATCTCTGGTGTTAAATGCCGTTTTCCACTCATCCCCCTCTCTGATGCGGATGAGGTTATAGGCGCCCCTTAAGTCCAATTTAGTAAAGATGTGGGCACCTTGGAGGCGATCAAAGAGTTCAGAGATGAGGGGTAAGGGGTAGCGGTTCTTAACCGTGATTTTATTAAGACCGCGGTAGTCAATGCAAGGACGTAGGGAGCCATCTTTTTTGGACACAAAGAAAAATCCGGCTCCGGCAGGAGAGGAGGATTTACGGATAAAGCCCTTTTTTAGATTCTCCTGGACGTATTCAGACATGGCAAGAGTCTCTGGGGCAGAGAGAGGATAAATTCTGCCCCGGGGTGGAGTAGTGCCCGGGAGGAGGTCGATAGGACAATCATAAGGCCTGTGAGGAGGTAGAGTCTCAGCTTGTTTTTTGCAGAAAACATCCGCGAAGTCCATATAGGCCTTAGGGAGACCGGTTACTGGAGGAACCACAGAGTTACGGCAAGGGTTACTGGGAACCGGTTTTAGACAGTTCTTGGAACAAGAGGACCCCCAACTCTTGATCTCCCCAGTGGACCAATCCAGGGTTGGGGAATGAAGTTGAAGCCAGGGAAGTCCAAGGAGAATTTCCGAGGTGCAATTGGGGAGGACCAAAAGTTCAATCCTCTCGTGATGAGATCCGATGCTCATAAGAAGGGGCTCCGTGCGGAAACGTATGGTACAGTCCAATCTTTCATTATTTACACAATTGATGTAGAGGGGTCTGGCGAGACTGGTCACCGGGATGTTGAACCTGTTGACGAGAGAGGCCAAAATAAAATTTCCTGCAGATCCAGAGTCCAAGAAGGCCACAGTAGAGAAGGAGAAGGCAGAGGCAGACATCCGCACAGGCACAGTAAGACGTGGAGAAGCAGAGTAGACATCAAGGACTGTCTCACCTTTGTGCGGAGTCAGCGTACGTCTTTCCAGGCGGGGAGGACGGATAGGACAATCCCTCAGGAAGTGTTCGGTACTAGCACAGTACAGGCAGAGGTTCTCCATACGGCGTCGTGTCCTCTCTTGAGGTGTCAGGCGAGACCGGTCGACCTGCATAGCCTCCACGGCGGGAGGCACAGGAACAGATTGCAGGGGACCAGAGGAGAGAGGAGCCGAGGAGAAGAAACGCCTCGTGCGAACAGAGTCCATATCTTGGCGGAGTTCCTGACGCCTTTCGGAAAAACGCATGTCAATGCGAGTGGCTAGGTGAATAAGTTCATGTAGATTAGCAGGAATTTCTCGTGCGGCCAGAACATCTTTAATGTTGCTGGATAGGCCTTTTTTGAAGGTCGCGCAGAGGGCCTCATTATTCCAGGACAATTCTGAAGCAAGAGTGCGGAATTGTACGGCATACTCGCCAACGGAAGAATTACCCTGGACCAGGTTCAACAGGGCAGTCTCAGCAGAAGAGGCTCGGGCAGGTTCCTCAAAGACACTTCGGATTTCCGAGAAGAAGGAGTGTACAGAGGCAGTGACGGGGTCATTGCGGTCCCAGAGCGGTGTGGCCCATGACAGGGCTTTTCCGGACAGAAGGCTGACTACGAAAGCCACCTTAGACCTTTCAGTGGGAAACAGGTCCGACATCATCTCCAGATGCAGGGAACATTGGGAAAGAAAGCCACGGCAAAACTTAGAGTCCCCATCAAATTTATCCGGCAAGGATAGGCGTAGCCCAGGAGCGGCCACTCGCTGCGGAGGAGGTGCAGGAGCTGGCGGAGGAGATGACTGCTGAAGCTGTGGTAGTAACTGTTGTAGCATAACGGTCAGTTGAGACAGCTGTTGGCCTTGTTGCGCTATCTGTTGTGACTGCTGGGCGACCACCGTGGTGAGGTCAGCGACAACTGGCAGAGGAACTTCAGCGGGATCCATGGCCGGATCTACTGTCACGATGCCGGCTGGCAGGTAGTGGATCCTCTGTGCCAGAGAGGGATTGGCGTGGACCGTGCTAGTGGACCGGTTCTAAGCCACTACTGGTTTTCACCAGAGCCCGCCGCAAAGCGGGATGGTCTTGCTGCGGCGGTAGTGACCAGGTCGTATCCACTAGCAACGGCTCACCTCTCTGGCTGCTGAAGATAGGCGCGGTACAAGGGAGTAGGCAGAAGCAAGGTCGGACGTAGCAGAAGGTCGGGGCAGGCAGCAAGGATCGTAGTCAGGGGCAACGGCAGAAGGTCTGGAACACAGGCTAGGAACACACAAGGAACGCTTTCACTGGCACAATGGCAACAAGATCCGGCAAGGGAGTGCAGGGGAAGTGAGGTGATATAGAGAAGTGCACAGGTGAACACACTAATTGGAACCACTGCGCCAATCAGCGGCGCAGTGGCCCTTTAAATCGCAGAGACCCGGCGCGCGCGCGCCCTAGGGAGCGGGGCCGCGCGCGCCGGGACAGGACAGACGGAGAGCGAGTCAGGTACGGGAGCCGGGGTGCGCATCGCGAGCGGGCGCTACCCGCATCGCGAATCGCATCCCGGCTGGCAGCGGAATCGCAGCGCCCCGGGTCAGAGGATGTGACCGGGGCGCTGCAGCGGGGAGAGTGAAGCGAGCGCTCCGGGGAGGAGCGGGGACCCGGAGCGCTCGGCGTAACACTTGCATAGCCTCCACGGCGGAAGGCACAGGAACACATTGCAGTGGACCAGAGAAGAGAGGAGCCGGGGAGAGAAACCGCCTCGTGCGAACAAAGTCCATATCCTGGCGGAGCTCCTGATGCCTTTCGGGAAAACGCATGTCAATGCGGGTGGCCAGATGAATAAGTTCATGCAGGTTAGCAGGGATTTCTGGTGCGGCCAGCACATCTTTGATGTTACTGGATAGGCCTTTTTTGAAGGTCGCGCAGAGGGCCTCGTTATTCCAGGACAATTCGGAGGCGAGAGTACGGAATTGGATGGCGTACTCGCCCACAGAAGAATTACCCTGGACCAGGTTCAGCAGGGCAGTCTCGGCAGAAGAGGCTCGGGCTGGTTCCTCGAAGACACTTCGAATCTCCGCGAAGAAAGAGTGTACAGAGGCAGTGACAGGATCATTGCGGTCCCAGAGCGGTGTGGCCCATGACAGGGCTTTCCCAGACAGAAGGCTGACCACGAAAGCCACCTTTGACCTTTCAGTTGGAAATTGGTCCGACATCATCTCCAAATGCAGGGAATATTGCGAGAGAAAACCACAGCAAAGTTTAGAGTCCCCATCAAACTTGTCCGGCAATGATAAACGGAGGCTGGATGCGGCCACTCGCTGCGGAGGAGGTGCAGGAGCTGGTGGAGGAGATGGTTGCTGAAGCTGTGGTAGAAGCTGCTGTAGCATCACAGTCAGTTGAGACAGCTGGTGGCCTTGTTGCGCTATCTGTTGCGACTGCTGGGCGACCACCGTGGTAAGGTCAGCGACAACTGGCAGCGGGACCTCAGCGGGATCCATGGCCGGATCTACTGTCAGGATTCGGCAGGCTGGAGGTGGATCCTCTGTGTCAGAGAGGGATTGGCGTGGACCGTGTCGGTGGACCGGTTCTAAGTTGCTACTGTTTTTCACCAGAGCCTGCCGCAAAGCGGGATGGACTTGCAGCGGCGGTAGCAACCAGGTCATATCCCCCGGCAACGGCTCAACCTCTCTGACTGCTGAGATAGGCGCGGTACAAGGGATTAGACAAGAGCAGGGCCGGACGTAGCAGAAGGTCAGGGCAGGCAGCAAGGATCGTAGTCAGGGGCAACGGCAAGAGGTCTGTAACACAGGCTAGGAACACACAAGGAAACGCTTTCACTGGCACAATGGCAACAAGATCCGGCAAGGAAGTGCAGGGGAAGTGAGGTATTATAGGGAAGTGCACAGGTGAAGACACTAATTAAAACCCATGCGCCAATCAGTGGCGCACTGGCCCTTTAAATCGCAAAGACCCGGCACGTGCGCGCCCTAGGGAACAGCACAGACAGGGAACGAGTCTGGTAAGTGGGTCGGGATGCGCACCGCGAGCAGGCGCGTCCCGCATCGCAAATCGCATCCCGGCTGGGGACATTATCGCAGCGCACCCGGTCAGCGGGTCTGACCGGGGCACTGCGAACAGGAGAACGCCGTGAGCGCTCCGGGGAGGAGCGGGGACCCGGAGTGCTCGGCGTAACAACTCGCAGCCATAACGAGAATCTATGCCTGTACTGTGCTAGTACCGAACACTTCTTAAAAGACTGTCCTATCCGCCCTCCGCGTCAGGAGAGACGCACTCTATTACCTCACAAAGGTGAGACGACTCTAGGTGTGAATTCTGCTTCTCCACGTCTCACTGTGCCTGTGCGGATTTCTCCTTCCGCCAACTCCTCTTTCTCTGCTGTGGCCTTCTTGGACTCCGGTTCTGCAGGAAATTTTATTTTGGCCTCTTTTGTTAATAGGTTCAGCATTCCAGTGACCAGTCTCGTCAAGCCGCTCTACATTTCTTCTGTCAACGGAGAAAAATTGGACTGCACTGTGCGTTACCGCACAGAACCCCTGCTTATGTACATAGGACTGCATCACGAAAAAATTGAATTTCTTGTCCTACCCAACTGCACCTCTGAAATCCTCCTCTGTCTGCCATGGCTCCAACGTCATTCTCCTACCCTTGACTGGACCACTGGGGAGATCAAAAGTTGGGGTCCATCTTGTCTCAAACATTGCCTCACGTGTGCTTCCACTTGTCAAACCCCTGTGGCTCCACCTATACCAGGTCTTCCCAAGGCCTACCAGGACTTTGCCGAAGTTTTCTGTAAAAAACAAGCAGAGATCTTACCACCTCATAGGCCTTATGACTGCCCCATTGACCTCCTTCCTGGTACCACTCCACCCCGGGGCAGGATCTACCCTCTGTCTGCCCCAGAGACTCAAGCCATGTCCGAGTATATCCAGAAGAACCTAAAGAGAGGTTTCATTCGGAAGTCCTCATCTCCTGCTGGAGCGGGGTTCTTCTTTGTCTCTAAAAAAGACGATTCCTTACGACCCTGCATTGACTACCGCGGTTTAAATAAAATCACCATCAAAAACCGCTATCCCCTGCCTTTGATCTCTGAACTCTTTGGCCGCCTTCGTGGCGCCAATATTTTCACTAAATTGGACTTAAGAGGCGCATACAATCTTATTTGCATCAGGAAAGGTGATGAGTGGAAGACCGCATTTAATACTAGAGACGGACATTTTGAATATCTAGTTATGCCCTTTGGGCTCTGCAACACCCCTGCAGTCTTCCAGGACTTCGTTAATGAGATATTTCGGGACTTGTTATATACCTGTGTTGTGGTTTACCTGGACGAAATCCTGATTTTCTCTTCTAGCCTGGAGGAACACCGTCGTCATGTCCGTCTAGTGCTCCAGAGACTCCGCGAAAATCACCTGTATGCCAAAATGGAAAAATGTCTCTTTGAATGCAATTCTCTTCCTTTCCTAGGTTACCTAGTCTCTGGCCAAGGGCTTCAAATGGACCCAGACAAACTGTCAGCGGTTTTAGATTGGCCATGCCCTTCAGGACTCCGTGCTATCCAATGCTTTCTGGGATTTGCCAACTACTACCGACAGTTTATTCCCCATTTCTCCACCATTGTGGCCCCCATTGTAGCCCTGACCAGGAAGAATGCTAATCCTAAATCATGGCCTCCTCAAGTTGATGAGGCCTTCAATCGTCTCAAAACTGCCTTCGCTTCTGCTCCAGTGCTGTCCAGACCTGATCCATCGAAACCTTTCTTGCTGGAAGTGGACGCCTCCTCAGTCGGAGCCGGAGCCGTACTCCTTAAAAAAAAACTCTACAGGACATAATATTACTTGTGGTTTCTTTTCTAAAACCTTCTCTCCGGCAGAAAAAAATTACTCCATTGGTGATCGTGAACTTCTGGCCATCAAGTTAGCACTCGAAGAATGGAGGCATCTATTGGAGGGTTCCAAACACCCCATTGTCATTTACACTGACCACAAGAATCTCTCGTATCTCTAGTCTGCCCAGCGTCTGAATCCTCGCCAGGCTAGATGGTCGTTGTTTTTTGCCCGCTTTAACTTCGAGATTCACTTTCGTCCTGCAGACAAAAACGTCAGGGCTGACGCCCTTTCACGTTCCTCTGATGCCACCGAATCTGAAGTCCCTCTGCAGCATATCGTACCTCCTGAGTGCCTGGTCTCCTCTGCTTTCAATTGGACAAACTCCTCCTGGAAAGACCTTTGTCCCTCCACACCAGCGCCTCAAAATCCTCAAATGGGAACATTCCTCTCACCTTGCTGGCCATACTGGCATTAAGAAGTCCATCCAGCTTATTTCTAGTTTGTATTGGTGGCCTACGCTGGAGGGTGAAGTCACTGATTTCATTCGGGCCTGTACAGTTTGTGCCCAGGACAAGACCCCTCGCCAGAAGCCTGCTGGACTCCTCCTTCCTTTACCCGTTCCCGAGCAGCCATGGTCCCAAATTTCCATGGATTTTATTACGGATCTGCCTGTATCCCATGGCAACACCGTCATCTGGTTGGTCGTTGATCGTTTCTCCAAAATGGCACACTTCATTCCGCTTCCAGGTCTTCCTTCTGCGCCACAATTGGCGAAGCAATTTTTTCTGCATATTTTTAGCCTTCATAGGCTACCCACGCATATCGTCTCGGATAGAGGCGTTCAATTTGTGTCGAAATTTTGGAGAGCTCTCTGTAACCAATTAAAAATCAAATTAAATTTCTCATCCTCCTGTCACCCCCAATCCAATGGACAAGTAGAGAGGGTAAACCAGATTCTTGGTGACAACTTGGTGACCCAAGACGATTGGGTCGACCTTCTACCCTGGGCTGAATTCTCCTACAATTTCAAAAATTCGGAATCCTCTGCTAAATCCCCATTCTTTGTGGTGTACAGCCGTCACCCTCTGCCCCCCCCCCCCTCCCCATTCCCACTTCTTCTGGACTGCCTGCTGTAGATGAAGTTACCGGGGACTTCTCTGTTATCTGGAAGGAGACTCAAAAGTCGCTCCTACTGGCCTAGTCTAGTATGAAGAGACATGCTGATGAGAAGAGAAGAACTCCTCCTGTCTTCGCTCCTGGGGACAAAGTGTGGCTCTCTGCCAAATATATCCGCTTTTGCACGTTACCTTGGACCATTTAAAATCAAGAGTCAAATCAATCCTGTCTCCTACAAACTTCTTCTCCCTCCTTCTCTTCGTATTCCTAACTCCTTTCATGTTTCGCTTCTCAAACCTCTCGTTCTTAACCGCTTTTCCCCCAAGGTCACCGCTCCTGCTCCTGTCTCTGGCTCCTCTGATGTCTTCACTGTAAAGGAAATCCTCGCCTCCAAAGTAGTCAGAGGTAAAAAAAAAAATTCTCGTAGATTGGGAGAATTGTGGCCCCGAAGAGAGGTCTTGGGAACCCGAGGATAATATCATCGACAAGGAGCTCATCCACAAGTTCCTAGGCTCCAAAAAGAGGGGGAGACCAAAGGGGGGGAGGGGGTACTGTTATGCCGAGCGCTCCGGGACCCGCTGACGGGAGTTCTGCATTAGTGTCACCTGCCCCGTCCTCCGTCTGCTCAGTCCCGGCGCGCGCGGCCCCACTCCCTAGGGCGCGCGCGCCGGCTCTCTGAGATTTCAAGGGCCAGTGCGCCATTGATTGGCGCCTGGCCCAATCAGTACCTGCACCTGTGTCCTCCTTATAAAAACCCACTTCCCCTTCCTGGTATTGCCGGATCTTGTTGCCTAGTGCCAGTGAAAGCGTTTTGTGTATGTTCCAAGCCAGTGTTCCAGACCCTCTGCTGTTGCCCCTGACTACGATCCTTGCTGCCTGCCCTGACCTTCTGCTACGTCCGACCTTGCTCTTGCCTTGTCCCTTGTACCGCGCCTGTCTCAGCCGTCAGCTGGGGTTGAGTCGCTATCGGGTGAAACGACCTGGGGGTTACCTGCCGCTGCTAGTCCATCCCGCTTTGCGGCGGTCTCTGGTGAAAACCAGTAACCCCTTTGACTCCGTTCCCCTGGTACGGCCCACGTCATCACCCCACTGACACAGAGGATCCACCACCAGTGTCCTCGCTGCATTCCTATCCGGATCCTGACAACCAGTACTTCTGCCTGGACTGTGCTGCTGTGAGGTTGTCCTGTACCAGCCCAGTCACTGTCTGCATCCTGTCCCTGAATCTCAGAACATACTCCACCACAGAAGTCTCAGGTGCAGGTAGCCCCCCTTCCCATTCTTCCCTAACTAAATCTCGGGGTCCCCGCTCTTTGTGATCATATAATAACTCAAAGGGCGAGAAACCTGTAGACTCTTGGGGTACCTCCCTGTAAGCAAATAACAGATGGGGTAAATACTTTCCCCAGTCTCTGCCCTCCGATTCTACAAATGTTTTTAGCATTTGTTTCAAGGGGCCATTGTTACCGGACACTCTGTCCAACCAATGTAGAAGGTTGTGATCAGTTATGACAGTAAAATCCCTGCCGTACAGGTATGGCTGTAATGTTTCCAAAACCCAGACCACAGCTAGACATTCCTTCTCTATGACCGCATAGGCCACTCCAAAATGTCCTGCCAGGGGGGTCTCATGGGCCAACCTCAGCAGCTCTTTCCTGTACTGCCTAGGAACCACTAACTGCCTTTCTCTCTCCTGGGCCCCTAGCATGCCTTTGGAAAGGGACTCCCAGTACAAGATATCATTTTCCCAATATACCCGATGCCCATCTGTGTCAACACCTGTATGTTCAGCACGTTGTCTCAGCCCTTCAAGGGAAGGGTCACTGCGCAGAGCTTCCCGGAAATGCTCATTTCCCTCCCCCCATCTTGGGGCATCAGGGAGCACATTTCCCCCAGGTGAACTAGCATCTCCACCTTCCTCTCCCTCAGTTCCAGACATAACAATACAGGCATCATACACAGGGCTATCACTCCTTCCCTCCTCCTCCTCCTCCTTAGGCTCACAGGATTGGGACATATCACTCACTGCTGGTCCCTCATCCTTACATGTCACCAGGGGCACACCAACCCCTCCCCCTAGCCCATCTCCACTAGGTTTTGGCATTGACAATTCATTGTCACCACATGTTACAATACACCCCGTTTCACTTTTGGAAAACTTTACTGGTCCAGTCACAGGTAAACATTTATCAATCCCCTGCACTCCCTCCCAGTTACCACGTTTCACAGTGTCTCCCAAAGTCTCGCACAGTACCTCAGAATGAACAGGGCTCTCTCCTAGCCCATCCGGTGTGCAGGTAGTGTCCTCTGGAGCATAATGACAGAGCATCCGACCCAAATCATTCCCCAGCAGAACATTAACAGGGATGTCCTCAGAGACCCCCACCTCCCGCAAACCTTGGCCTGTACCCCAATCCAGGTACACACGGGCCATGGGCACAGCAGGCCGCACACCTCCGATTCCTTTTAAAGCCATGGTTCTTCCAGGGATGATGTCCTCTGTATCCACCACTTCAGGCCGCACCAAGGTAAAGGAGGCTCCAGAATCCCGCAAACCCACTGTCACCCACAGTTACACTCTTCAGGTTATCCGCTCTTTTCTCCACCGCTCCAGACACCAGAAGAACGGCTGTGTGTCCTCCAGCTACTGGTGGAGAATTCTTTTTGCTGGGGCAAGTGCCCAATATTGTTGCATCTGTAACATCGGCAGGTGTCCCCCTGACCCAATGTGGCTCCTGTTGCTTTTGGGAATGATGGCAAGAATTTCCCGGCTGACCTGGTGGTGCTTTGTGGTTGTGTGGCTCCCCTCCAGGTACTTGCTCCAGCTTGTGCAGATCCACGCTTTGCTGCTGGCGCCCGGTTGTTGACAAAGTCATCTCCTAGTTCTGCTGCTTCCATGGCTGTCTTGGGCTTGCGGTCCAAAATCCACTCTCTGGCTTCAAAGCTCCGTGTTTGGAGAAACTGATCCAGGACCATCAAGTCCTCCAGGGCCTCATAGGTAGTGACTTGTAGGCCCCAAGTCCATTGTCTGAATGCAGTCCTTAGCTGACCTGCATGTTCAGTGCAGCTTTCTGTGGCGCTTTGTTGCAAAGTCCAAAACTTTTTCCGATAAGTCTCTGGAGTCAGATTAAAACTTTTTAGCAGGGCAGATTTTATTGCCTCATAGTCCTGGTCACTCTCAGAGGAAAGAGAAGCAAACACATCCAGAGCTTTCCCTCGAAGCTGTGGGGTTAGATATCGTCCCCACTGTTCCTTAGGTAGATGGAACTGCCGGCAAACCTTTTCAAATCCCCTCAGGAACACATCCAGATCACCATCTTTCTCCAACATGGGGAAATGTTCCAAGCAGGGTTTGTGGTCTCCTTGATCCTGCACATCACTCCGTGCGGATGAAGCATCCCCTCTCTGCCTCAGAACCTCCAGTTCATGCCTCCGCTGGGCCTCTCTCTCTGCGGCTCGTGCCTGGGCCTCTCTCTCTGCGGCTCGTGCCTGGGACTCTCTCTCTGCGGCTTGTTCCTGGGCCTCTCTCTCTCAGCAGCTCGTGCCTCTCTCTCTGCGGCTCGTGCCTGGGCCTCTCTCTCTGCGGCTCATGCCTGGGCCTCTCTCTCTGCGGCTCGTGCCTGGGCCTCTCTCTCTCTGTGTGCCTCGTGCCTGGGCCTCTCTCTCTGCAGTTTGGTACTGGAGAAGCAGTTGGAGTTTCATATTGGCATCCACATTCCCAAGGTGTTGTAAGGCAGTCCGCATATAAGAGTCCGCGGCTTCATGTGGAGTACTGTCCTGATAGGGAGTAATGTTGTATTCCCCAGGAGATATCAGTCCTTGGATGGCAGTTCCAGCTGTAGGACTTTGTCTCATGTCACTCAGCTCTTCTGCACGGGCATCATACTCCACAAGATCAGCAATAAGTTGTTCCTTGTTCTTTCCTGCAGTAGGGATCTCCTTTTCTTGGCTCATTAGCTCCAGTGCAGGCTTGGACTGCTTGCGATATGCCTCCATATTTCCGAGACAGAGGAGGTAAAACAGGAGATGGGGAGGACAGAACTGTCTTGCACTCTTTTTGTATGTCTTTTAAACCAGCACTGAGCTCTGTCTTTGGAATTTACTCACAAGAAGATGTCTGCAATTACTTTTTAGTGCTAGGATTTTCTTACAGGTAAAATCTAGCAAGCACTAAAAATCTCTAAATATATCCCGACGCTGCCACCAGTTGTCACGATCACACCCTATCGGTCCAGCCGAGACGCTAGAGAGAGTGTGATGGTGCAAGGGTTAAAGCCGCCAGACCTCTGGGTATCCACTACAAGTCCCAGCAAGTCACCAAATTAACCCTTAGATAAACGTGTTTCACCAGAGCCTCCTTCAGAAAGGTGAGCTCATATATTTAGAGATCAAAGACCAGAGCTGATAAATTAAACATTTAATCTGATAAAAGGTATCACAGTGCTAAATATATAAAAATACAGAAACAAATGACATACAGGTATAAAAATATATAAAAGAGTTTGGCAAGACAAGTTCAGAAAGCAAAAGATGAAGTTCTTACAGCATGATGATATAGCAGTCCATGAGAGTGAGTTCCAGCTGTTCTTAGGATGGTCTTGTCAGCTTGGGGCACAGCCTTGAACAACCAACTTTTAGTCTAGCATTGTTTAAATATCATATATGCTTTCTTGGGAATAGATAAGCAATTTGACCATGTAGTAGGAGATATCGGCGCTGGATGAAGGAACCAGGAGGAGTGCAGCATAAAATCAAGCTGGGTTTATTAGATGCAACATGTTTCGCTGCGCATGCGCAGCTTTATCAGGCATGACAAGGTTGGGTTCACAAGAGGTATAAATACCTACAAGTGTTAACCCTTTACATTACATAAAATTGTACATATCAAAAAGTATAATAATCAAAATATGAACACCACATAAAATACATGTCACTTTTCATATCATATGTTAAACAACAATTAAAATGTTATAACATTAACGCTATAAATAAAATGTCACAAATCATTGTATATATACATAGAAGTGGTTTGTAAGAGGTTAATACACCAGCCGGGAACCTCGCCAGTCTATTCCAGGGACCTAGATCTCAAGGCGAGGTCACGGAGTGTGAATGGTGGACTTAAAAAAGCAATAGAGAAGCGGTAAAAAATACACAAATTTGTAGATTGTCAAACTAAAATACACGAGTCCGTCAAGTCAGATCCACAAGGTGCCGCCCACACAGGAGCTCCCAAGCCACCGTCCAAGGACGCGTGGATTACGGAACCCCACATGGTGAGAGGGCAGTATGTGAATACCGGCCTATGAACCAATAGGTCCTCAAAGCGTCTGCAGACACGCCACACGCTGTTACTGCCCTCTCACCATGTGGGGTTCCGTAATCCACGCGTCCTTGGACGGTGGCTTGGGAGCTCCTGTGTGGGCGGCACCTTGTGGATCTGACTTGACGGACTCGTGTATTTTAGTTTGACAATCTACAAATTTGTGTATTTTTTACCGCTTCTCTATTGCTTTTTTAAGTCCACCATTCACACTCCGTGACCTTGCCTTGAGATCTAGGTCCCTGGAATAGACTGGCGAGGTTCCCGGCTGGTGTATTAACCTCTTACAAACCACTTCTATGTATATATACAATGATTTGTGACATTTTATTTGTTGTTTAACATATGATATGAAAAGTGACATGTATTTTATGTGGTCTTCATATTTTGATTATTATACTTTTTGATATGTACAATTTTGTGTAATATAAAGGGTTAACACTTGTAGGTATTTATACCTCTTGTGAACCCAACCTTGTCATGCCTGATGAAGCTGTGCATGCGCAGCGAAACGCGTTGCATCTAATAAACCCAGCTTGGTTTTATGCTGCACTCCTCCTGGTTCCTTCATCCAGCGCCGATATCTCCTACTACACGGTCAAATTGCTTATCTATTGCCTCTGAGGAGGGCTGCGGATGAGGACACAAGCACTTACAGGCGCTTCCCATTGTTGTGTGTGTGCACACAACCAACTCTGGTATGTGGCGTGGGATAGGTCGTTTCCCTTTCCCTATGGGCCTGACCTGCTGATCCCACACATGGAGCGCCTTCTGCTTTCCTTTTAGATCATTTGCTTTCTTGGGAGGGAGATCCATTCCCCCCTCCCCTCTGATCCCACCAGGGGGTCTTCTCTCTTCCTGGCCCCTTATCTGTTTGAATATATGATGGGACCAGAGTGCATGACTTCAAAAAAGCCTTTGACTTCAAAGGAGATGTAAACAAACAGCCAGACCCCCAATAAAATGCAATACACAAGCCCATAGTCTGAATGACCCCTCACCCATGTCTTGGATAATACATCACACAGTTATAATTATATTACACATATAGGATTTTAATAATCAGACCTTGGGCCTGACAGGGGGCGGGTGAGGGGCAAAAAGAGGCAGAATCATAACAAACACAGTGTATATGGTGGTGTCACCGCTAATCTCTAGTGATATCACCGCTGATCTCAAGTGATATCATCGCTGATCTCTAGTGATGTCATCACTGATCTCTAGTGATGTCATCGCTGATCTCTGTGGTGGTGTCACCGCTGATCTCTAGTGATGTCATCGCTGATCTCTATGGTGGTGTCACCGCTGATCTCTAGCGATGTCACCGCTGATCTCTAGGAATGTCACCGCTGATCTCTAGTGATATCACCGCTGATCTCTAGTGATATCATCGCTGATCTCTAGTGATGTCATTGCTGATCTCTGTGGTGGTGTCACCGCTGATCTCTAGTGATGTCATCGATGATCTCTATGGTGGTGTCACCGCTGATCTCTAGTGATGTCACCGCTGATCTCTAGGAATGTCACCGCTGATCTCTAGGGATGTCACCGCTGATCTCTAGGAATGTCACCGCTGATCTCTAGGGATGTCACCGCTGATCTCTAGGGTTGTCACTGCTGATCTCTAGGGATGTCACCGCTGATCTCTAGGGATGTCACTGCTGATCTCTAGGAATGTCACCGCTGATCTCTAGGGATGTCACTGCTGATCTCTAGGGTTGACACTGCTGATCTCTAGGGATGTCACCGCTGATCTCTAGGGATGTCACTGCTGATCTCTAGGAATGTCACCGCTGATCTCTAGGGATGTCACTGCTAATCTCTAGGGTTGTCACTGCTGATCTCTAGGGATGTCACTGCTGATCTCTAGGGTTGTCACTGCTGATCTCTAGGGATGTCATCGCTGATCTCTAGGGATGTCACCGCTGATCTCTAGGGATGTCACTGCTGATCTCTAGGGATGTCACTGCTGATCTCTAGGGATGTCACTGCTGATCTCTAGGGATGTCACCGCTGATCTCTAGGGATGTCACCGCTGATCTCTAGGGATGTCACTGCTGATCTCTAGGAATGTCACCGCTGATCTCTAGGGATGTCACTGCTGATCTCTAGGGATGTCACCGCTGATCTCTAGGGATGTCACTGCTGATCTCTAGGGATGTCACTGCTGATCTCTAGGGATGTCACCGCTGATCTCTAGGGATGTCACCGCTGATCTCTAGGGATGTCACCGCTGATCTCTAGGGATGTCACTGCTGATCTCTAGGGATGTCACCTCTGATCTCTAGGGATGTCACCGCTGATCTCTAGTAAATGGATAGGATGTGATGGTAATTTTTCCTTTTGCAGGATCTGTTGGAACATGAGAGGGAGAGGGAAGACGATAGAAGGAGACGGCAGAGGCATTGACGTGTAGTGAGGGTCCTGTTGGTTCCGGGGGTCCCTGCGCTGTGGACACATTGGGGTATTTCCTCTTGTGTGTTACATTTGATGCTTTTATGTTCAAATAATTTTTTATTGAATTTTTCAGGAAAATTTTTTCACAAAACAGAATTGGCCAATAGATAACAAACACGACCAAAAGAACAAAACAGAATTGGCCAATAGAACAGAATCAAACAAATTCTTTAGAAATGATCACTCAGTTTAGATTCACTTCTTTAATAAAATATATATATATATATATATATATATATATATATATATATATATATTAATTAATCAGATCCATCGGATGTTGTATAAGCGTATCCGGAATGTGTTGGAAATATCTATAAGATTTACCATTAATGAAATGAACAGATAACTTATAAGTTTACTATACCTGAAATAGTCCGTCAGCAAGTAAATGTATGCAGGATCCCACAGTCCTCCCCTGTCTCACCACAGGCGGTCATATAAAGTATGTGGAGAATATACCGTACATCATGTAATGACCTGTGTACATGTGTACGTAACCCTTGGTACAGTCTACACACCAAAACACTACTATGAAGACTGGAACAGAAGTGACGCCATCTAAGTGTGAAACGTGTAATAGTTAGGACTGTGGATAATGTTTCGTCCAGCGACACCATCTAGACTCGCAGTCATCTCCGGTATTCATCGTCCATGTGTACGTTATTTCGTACAAACAGTTGGTCCTGACGGCGTCAATAATGTCGGCAGCAGCCGGTACAGATGGAGTCTTCCCCCTGGCTGCAATGTGTGTCCTGTAAGCTATAAAATGTGTCAGATAGGTGTCCGAAATCTAACATCTACAGCATCCGGGCCTGTAACAGTGCTGGACAAAGGAACTGATTTACTTGATATTAGTTTTATTAACTCATCAATGCCCTTTGTCAAGTTATGTAGCGTAGGACATGTCCAAAAGACAATGCTAATAGTGCCCACATCCTCGCCAGCATAACTGGGAGCAAGTGGGTATCATAGGGGTGTCATACCATCAGGGGTTAACAAAATGTCTGTCAACCAACTGGGGAGTGTAGACCCAAAATGTGCGACCAACCCAAGTGGTCAGTGAATACAATTATAAAAATAATAATAACAATAATAATAATTAATAATAATGATAATGATTATGATAATAATTAATAATAATGATGATAATAATAATAATAATTGATGATGATAATAACAATAATAACAATAATAATAATGATGATGATAATAATAATAATAATTAATAATTATGATAATAATAATAACAATAATAATAATTAATAATAATGATAATGATGATGATAATAATTAATAATAATGATGATAATAATAATAATAATAATTGATGATGATAATAACAATAATAATAATAATAATAATAATGATGATGATAATAACAATAATAACAATAATAATAATGATGATGATAATAATAATAATAATTAATAATTATGATAATAATAATAACAATAATAATAATTAATAATAATGATAATGATGATGATAATAATTAAAAATAATGATGATAATAATAATAATAATAATTGATGATGATAATAACAATAATAATAATAATAATAATAATGATGATGATGATAATAACAATAATAAC
>NW_026610961.1:0-55000 GCF_029499605.1 Hyla sarda | reverse complement strand
TAATAACAACAATAATAATAATAATTAATAATAATGATGATGATAATAACAATAATAATAATAATTAATAATGATGAAAATAATAATAATAATAATAATTAATAATGATGATAATAACAATAATAATAATTAATAATAATGATGATGATAATAATGATGATAATAACAATAATAATAATTAATAATAATAATGATGATGATAATAATGATAATAACAATAATAATTAATAATAATGATAATAATAATGATGATAATAACAATAATAATAATTAATAATAATGATAATAATGATGATAATAACAATAATAATAATTAATAATAATGATGATTATAATAATGATGATAATAACAATAATAATAATTAATAATAATTAATAATAATAATGATGATGATGATAATAACAATAATAATAATAATAATTAATAATGATGATGATAATAACAATAATAATAATAATAAATAATAATACTAATAATAATGATGATAATAACAATAATAATAATAACAATAATAATAAATAATAATGATGATGATAATAACAATAATAATAATAATGAATAATAATAATGATGATAATAACAATAATAATAATAATAATAATAATAATAATAATAATGAATAATAATGATGATAATAATAATGATGATAATAACAATAATAATAATAATAATTAATAATGATGATGATAATAACAATACAAATAATAATAATAATTAATAATAATGATGATAATAATGATAATAATAACAATAATAATAATAAATAATAATAATAAATATAATAATGATGATAATAACAATAATAATAATAATTAATAATAATGATAATAATAATAATTAATAATAATGATGATAATAATAATGATGATAATAACAATAATAATAATTAATAATGATGATGATAATAACAATAATAATAATAAATAATAATAATGATGATAATAACAATAATAATAATAATAATAATTAATGATGATGATGATGATGATGATGATGTGGATAATAATAATGATGATAATAACAATAATAATAATGAATAATAATGAATAATAATGATGATAATAATAATGATGATAATAACAATAATAATAATAATAATAATGAATAATAATAATTAATAATAATGATGATAATAATAATGATGATAATAATAATGATGATAATAACAATAATAATAATAATAATGAATAATAATGATGATAATAATAATGATGATAATAACAACAATAATAATAATAATGAATAATAATGATGATGATAATAACAATAATAATAATAATGAATAATAATGATGATGATAATAACAATAATAATGATGATGATAATAATAATAATAATAATTAATAATGATGATAATAACAATAATAATAATTAATAATAATGATACAATTAACAAAGCCCAGGTACATTACACACTATGAGCAGAATTAGTGGAGCCTAAATATATTCGTAAGCCCCAAACCTATTAATAAGATAATAATCACTTAGTCCTGTGTTTGTAGTTTATATTACAAGTCACATGACGGATATAAGATCATCCAGACGAATAGAAATGATCGTGTTCTATACTCACAGGATCTTACATGACCTGCAGGTGGGAGGTTCAGCTGTTCGGCCTTTGACCCCTGAGGCCATGTGACCTGGAGGCCGACATCTTGGAAAATGTTCCAGCCAGAGAAGGAAAAAGACCCCAACAATGAAAGAAGCCCCTCCCAGATTCTCCCCCTCCAGGTTATCCCATAAATCCCCTCCTCGGAGACGTTGGGCCGGTCTATACCACAATACAGGGGGTTACGATGACATGGACCCTACCTGTGCTGAGAAGGCGGCATTAACTCTGTGAAGCTTATGGGCAAAAAAACCCAAATATAGCAAATAAAATGTCCTATTCACATCCATAACTGTGTAGTGGTCAGTGTCCTGCTTCCTAGTGGTAACATTGTAGAAAGATGACGAGTGATACAAAACACTAGAAAGTGGGAGGTCCATAGCTTGGGTCCGCCCCTTCTCAACCCGAGAGAGGATTACCCAATCTTCAGGACTGTCCATATACCCTATACCCACACCTCAGGACTGTCCATATACCCTATACCCGCACCTCAGGACTGTCCATATACCCTATACCCACACCTCAGGACTGTCCTTATACCCTATACCCGCACCTCAGGACTGTCCATATACCCTATTCCCACACCTCAGGACTGTCCATATACCCTATTCCCACACCTCAGGACTGTCCATATACCCTATACCCGCACCTCAGGACTGTCCATATACCCTATACCCACACCTCAGGACTGTCCATATACCCTATACCCGCACCTCAGGATTGTCCATATACCCTATACCCGCACCTCAGGACTGTCCTTATACCCTATACCCGCACCTCAGGACTGTCCATATACCCTATACCCGCACCTCAGGACTGTCCATATACCCTATACCCGCACCTCAGGACTGTCCATATACCCTATACCCGCACCTCAGGACTGTCCATATACCCTATTCCCACACCTCAGGACTGTCCATATACCCTATTCCCACACCTCAGGACTGTCCATATACCCTATACCCGCACCTCAGGACTGTCCATATACCCTATTCCCACACCTCAGGACTGTCCATATACCCTATACCCGCACCTCAGGACTGTCCATATACCCTATACCCACACCTCAGGACTGTCCATATACCCTATACCCGCACCTCAGGATTGTCCATATACCCTATACCCGCACCTCAGGACTGTCCTTATACCCTATACCCGCACCTCAGGACTGTCCATATACCCTATACCCGCACCTCAGGACTGTCCATATACCCTATACCCGCACCTCAGGACTGTCCATATACCCTATACCCGCACCTCAGGACTGTCCATATACCCTATTCCCACACCTCAGGACTGTCCATATACCCTATACCCGCACCTCAGGAATGTCCATATACCCTATTCCCACACCTCAGGACTGTCCATATACCCTATACCCGCACCTCAGGACTGTCCATATACCCTATTCCCACACCTCAGGACTGTCCATATACCCTATACCCGCACCTCAGGACTGTCCATATACCCTATACCCACACCTCAGGACTGTCCATATACCTTATACCCACACCTCAGGACTGTCCATATACCCTATACCCACACCTCAGGACTGTCCATACACCATATACCCACACCTCAGGACTGTCCATATACCCTATACCCGCACCTCAGGACTGTCCAAAAACCCTATGCCCACACCTCAGGACTGCCCATATACCCTATACCCGCACCTCAGGACTGTCCATATACCCTATACCCACACCTCGGGACTGTCCATATACCCTAAACCCACACCTCAGGACTGTCCATATACCCTATACCCACACCTCAGGACTGTCCATACACCCTGTACCCGCACCTCAGGACTGTCCATACACCCTATACCCACACCTCAGGACTGTCCATGTACTCTATACCCGCACCTCAGGACTGTCCATATACCTTATACCCGCACCTCAGGACTGTCCATATACCTTATACCCAATCCTCAGGACTGTCCAAATACCCTATACCCACACCTCAGGACTGTCCATATACCCTATACCCACACCTCAGGATTGTCCATATACCTTATACCCGCACCTCAGGACTGTCCATATACCTTATACCCGCACCTCAGGACTGTCCATATACCTTATACCCGCACCTCAGGACTGTCCATATATACTCTATACCCACACCTCAGAACTGTCCATATACCCTATACCCACACCTCAGGACTGTCCATATACCCTATACCCACACCTCAGGACTGTCCATATACCCTATACCCGCACCTCAGGACTGTCCATACACCTTATACCCACACCTCAGGACTGTCCAAATACCTTATACCCACACCTCTGGACTGTTCGTATACCCTATACCCGCACCTCAGGACGGTCCGTATACCCTATACCCGAACCTCAGGACTGTCCTTATACCCTATACCCGAACCTCAGGACTGTCCTTATACCCTATACCCGCACCTCAGGACTGTACTTATACCCTATACCCACACCTCAGGACTGTCCTTATACCCTATACCCGCACCTCAGGACTGTCCATATACCCTATACCCGCACCTCAGGACTGTCCATATACCCTATACCCGCACCTCTGGACTGTCCATATACCCTATACCCACACCTCAGGACTGTCCATATACCCTATACCCTCACCTCAGGACTGTCCATAAACCCTATACCCACACCTCAGGACTGTCCATATACCCTATACCCACACCTCAGGACTGTCCATATACCCTATACCCGCACCTCAGGACTGTCCATATACCCTATACCCACACCTCAGGACTGTCCATATACCCTAAACCCGCACCTCTGGACTGTTCATATACCCTATACCCGCACCTCAGGACTGTCCATATACCCTATACCCTCACCTCAGAACTGTCCATATACCTTATACCCACACCTCAGGACTGTCCATATACCCTATACCCACACCTCAGGACTGTCCATACACCATATACCCACACCTCAGGACTGTCCATATACCCTATACCCGCACCTCAGGACTGTCCATAAACCCTATGCCCACACCTCAGGACTGCCCATATACCCTATACCCGCACCTCAGGACTGTCCATATACCCTATACCCACACCTCGGGACTGTCCATATACCCTAAACCCACACCTCAGGACTGTCCATATACCCTATACCCACACCTCAGGACTGTCCAAATACCCTATACCCGCACCTCAGGACTATCCATATACCCTATACCCAATCCTCAGGACTGTCCATATACCCTATACCCAATCCTCAGGACTGTCCATATACCCTATACCCACACCTCAGGACTGTCCATATACCTTATACCCGCACCACAGGACTGTCCATATACCTTATACCCGCACCTCAGGACTGTCCATATACCTTATACCCGCACCTCAGGACTGTCCATATATACTCTATACCCACACCTCAGAACTGTCCATATACCCTATACCCACACCTCAGGACTGTCCATATACCCTATACTCACACCTCAGGACTGTCCATATACCCTATACCCGCACCTCAGGACTGTCCATACACCCTATACCCACACCTCAGGACTGTCCATATACCTTATACCCACACCTCAGGACTGTCCGTATACCCTATAACCGCACCTCAGGACGGTCCATATACCCTATACCCGAACCTCAGGACTGTCCTTATACCCTATACCCGCACCTCAGGACTGTACTTATACCCTATATCCACACCTCAGGACTGTCCTTATACCCTATACCCGCACCTCAGGACTGTCCATATACCCTATACCCACACCTCAGGACTGTCCATATACCCTATACCCACACCTCAGGACTGTCCATATACCCTATACCCACACCTCAGGACTGTTCATATATCCTATACCCGCACCTCAGGACTGTCCATATACCCTATACCCACACCTCAGGACTGTCCATATACCCTATACCCACACCTCAGGACTGTCCATATACCCTATACCTGCACCTCAGGACTGTCCATATACCTTAAACCCACACCTCAGGACTGTCCATATACCCTATACCCGCACCTCAGGACTGTCCATATACCCTATACCCACACCTCAGGACTGTCCATATACCCTATACCCGCACCTCAGGACTGTTCATATACCCTATACCCGCACCTCAGAACTGTCCATATACCTTATACCCGCACCTCAGGATTGTCCATATACCCTATACCCGCACCTCAGGACTGTCCATATACCCTATACCCGCACCTCAGGACTGTCCATATACCCTAAACCCGCACCTCAGGACTGTTCATATACCCTATACCCGAACCTCAGAACTGTCCATATACCCTATACCCGAACCTCAGAACTGTCCATATACCTTATACCCGCACCTCGGGACTGTCCATATACCTTATACCCACACCTCAGGACTGTCCATATGCCCTATACCCACACCTCAGGACTGTCCATATACCCTATCCCCGCACCTCAGGACTGTCCATATACCCTATGCCCACACCTCAGGACTGTCTATATACCCTATACCCACACCTCGGGACTGTCCATATACCCTATACCCACACCTCAGGACTGTCCATATACCCTATACCCACACCTCAAGACTGTCCATACACACTATACCCGCACCTCAGGACTGTCCATACACCCTATACCCACACCTCAGGACTGTCCATGTACTCTATACCCGCACCTCAGGACTGTCCATATACCTTATACCCGCACCTCAGGACTGTCCATATACCTTATATCCAATCCTCAGGACTGTCCATATATACTCTACACCCACACCTCAGAACTGTCCATATACCCTATACCCACACCTCAGGACTGTCCATATACCTTATACCCAATCCTCAGGACTGTCCATATACCCTATACCCACACCTCAGGACTGTCCATATACCCTATACCCAATCCTCAGGACTGTCCATATACCCTATACCCACACCTCAGGACTGTCCATATACCTTATACCCGCACCTCAGGACTGTCCATATACCTTATACCCAATCCTCAGGACTGTCCATATACCTTATACCCGCACCTCAGGACTGTCCATATATACTCTATACCCACACCTCAGAACTGTCCATATACCCTATACCCACACCTTAGGATTGTCCATATACCCTAAACCCACACCTCAGGACTGTCCATATACCTTATACCCACACCTCAGGACTGTCCATATACCTTATACCCGCACCTCAGGACTGTCCATATACCTTATACCCGCACCTCAGGACTGTCCATATACCTTATACCCACACCTCAGGACTATCCATATACCCTACACCCACACGTCAGGACTGTCCATATACCCCATACCCGCACCTCAGGACTGTCCTTATACCCTATACACGCACCTCAGGACTGTCCACATACCCTATACCCACACCTCAGAACTGTCCTTATACCCTATACACGCACCTCAGGACTGTCCATATACCCTATACCCGCACCTCAGGACTGTCCATATACCCTATACCCGCACCTCAGGACTGTCCATACACCCTATACCCACACCTCAGGACTGTCCATATACTCTATACCCGCACCTCAGGACTGTCCATACACCCTTTACCCACACCTCAGGACTGTCCATATACATTATACCCACACCTCAGGACTGTCCATATACCCTATACCCGCACCTCAGGACGGTCCATATACCCTATACCCGCACCTCAGGACTGTCCTTATACCCTATACCCGCACCTCAGGACTGTACTTATACCCTTTACCCACACCTCAGGACTGTCCTTATACCCTATACCCACACCTCAGGACTGTACTTATACCCTATACCCGCACCTCAGGATGGTCCATATACTCTATACCCGCACTTCAGGACTGTACTTATACCCTATACCCACACCTCAGGACTGTCCTTGTACCCTATACCCGCACCTCAGGACTGTCCATATACTATATACCCACACCTCAGGACTGTCCATATACCCCATACCCACACCTCAGGACTGTCCTTATACCCTATACCCGCACCTCAGGACTGTCCATATTCCCTATACCCGCACCTCAGGACTGTCCATATACCCTATACCCGCACCTCAGGACTGTCCATATACCCTATACCCACACCTCAGGACTGTCCATATACCCTATACCCGCACCTGAGGACAGTCCATATACCTTAAACCAACACCTCAGGACTGTCTATATACCCTATACCCGCACCTCAGGACTGTCCTTATACCTTATACCCACACCTCAGGACTGTCCTTATACTCTATACCCACACCTCAGGACTGTCCTTATACCTTATTCCCACACCTCAGGACTGTCCATATACCCAATACCAACACCTCAGGACGGTCCTTATACCCTATACCCGCACCTCAGGACTGTCCATATACCCTATACCCACACCTCAGGACTGTCCTTATACCCTATACCCACACCTCAGGACTGTCCTTATACCCTATACCCACACCTCAGGACTGTCCATATACCCTATTCCCACACCTCAGGACAGTCCATATGCCCGCACCTAAGGACTGTATACCCGCACCTCAGGACTGTCCATATAGCCTATACCCACACCTCAGGACTGTCCATATACCTTAAACCCGCACCTCAGGATTGTCCATATACCCTATACCCACACCTCAGGACTGTCCATATACCTTATACCCACACCTCAGGACTGTCCACATACCCTATTCCCACACCTCAGGACTGTCCATATACCTTATACTCGCACCTCAGGACTGTCCATACACCCTATACCCAAACCTCAGGACTGTCCATATACCTTATACCCACACCTCAGGACTGTTCACATAACTTATACCCGCACCTCAGGACTGTCCATACACTCTATACCCACACCTCAGGACTGTCCACATACCTTATACCCGCACCTCAGGACTGTGCATATACTCTATTCCCGCAACCAACAATGAAAGAAGCCCCTTGCAGATTCTCCCCCTGCATAAATACCCAAATATAGCAAACAAAATGTCCTATTCACATCCATAACTGTGTAGTGGTCAGTGTCCCTGCTTCCTAGTGGTAACATTGTAGAAAGATGACGAGTGATACAAAACACTAGAAAGTGGGAGGTCCATAGCTTGGGTCCGCCCCTTCAAACCCGAGAGAGGATTACCCAATCCTCAGGACTGTCCATATACCCTATACCCACACCTCAGGACTGTCCATATACCCTATACCCGCACCTCAGGACTGTCCATATACCCTATACCCGCACCTCAGGACTGTCCATATACCTTATACCCACACCTCAGGACTGTCCATATAGCCTATACCCACACCTCAGGAGTGTCCATATACCTTAAACCCGCACCTCAGGACTGTCCATATACCTTATACCCGCACCTCAGGACTGTCCATATAGCCTATACCCGCACCTCAGGACTGTCCATATACCCTATACCCGCACCTCAGGACTGTCCACATACCATATACCCGCACCTCAGGACTGTCTATATACCCTATACCCACACCTCAGGACTGTCCATACACCCTATACCCACACCTCAGGACTGTCCATATACCTTATACCCACACCTTAGGACTGTCCACATAACTTATACCCGCACCTCAGGACTGTCCATATACCTTATACCCGCACCTCAGAACTGTGCATACACCCTATACCCGCACCTCAGGACTGTCCATACACTCTATACCCACACCTCAGGACTGTCCACATACCTTATACCCGCACCTCAGGACTGTCCACATACCTTATACCCGCACCTCAGGACTGTGCATATACTCTATACCCGCAACCAACAATGAAAGAAGCCCCTTGCAGATTCTCCCCCTCCAGGTTATCCCATAAATCCCCTCCTCGGAGCCGTTGGGCCGGTCTATACCACAATACAGGGGGTTACGGTGACATGGACCCTACCTGTGCTGAGAAGGCGGCATTTAACTCTGTGAAGCTTATGGGCATAAATACCCAAATATAGCAAACAAAATGTCCTATTCACATCCATAACTGTGTAGTGGTCAGTGTCCTGCTTCCTAGTGGTAACATTGTAGAAAGATGACGAGTGATACAAAACACTAGAAAGTGGGAGGTCCATAGCTTGGGTCCGCCCCTTCAAACCCGAGAGAGGATTACCCAATCTTCAGGACTGTCCATATACCCTATACCCACACCTCAGGACTGTCCATATACCCTGTACCCGCACCTCAGTACTGTCCATATACCCTATACCCACACCTCAGGACTGTCCATTTACCCTATACCCACACCTCAGGTCAGTCCATATACCCGCACCTCAGGACTGTCCTTATACCCTATACCCGCACCTCAGGACTGTCCATATACCCTATACCCGCACCTCAGGACTGTCCATATACCCGCACCTCAGGACTGTCCTTATACCCTATACCCGCACCTCAGGACTGTCCATATACCTTATACCCACACCTCAGGACTGTCCATATACCTTATACCCACACCTCAGGACTGTCCTTATACCCTATACCCACACCTCAGGACTGTCCATATACTCTATACCCACACCTCAGGACTGTCCATATACCCTATACCCACACCTCAGGACTGTCCATATACCCTATACCCACACCTCAGAACTGTACATATACCTTATACCCACACCTCAGGACTGTCCATATACCCTATACCCGCACCTCAGGACTGTCCATATACCTTATACCCACACCTCAGGACTGTCCATATACCATATACCCGCACCTCAGGACTGTCCATATACCCTATACCAGCACCTCAGAACTGTCCATATACCTTATACTCACACCTCAGGACTGTCCATATACCTTATACTCACACCTCAGGACTGTCCATATACCCTATACCCACACCTCAGGACTGTCCATACACCATATACCCACACCTCAGGACTGTCCATATACCCTATACCCGCACCTCAGGACTGTCCATATACCCTATGCCCACACCTCAGGACTGCCCATATACCCTATACCCGCACCTCAGGACTGTCCATATACCCTATACCCACACCTCGGGACTGTCCATATACCCTATACCCACACCTCAGAACTGTCCATATACCCTATACCCACACCTCAGGACTGTCCATACACCCTATACCCGCACCTCAGGACTGTCCATACACCCTATACCCACACCTCAGAACTGTCCATGTACTCTATACCCGCACCTCAGGACTGTCCATATACCTTATACCCGCACCTCAGGACTGTCTATATACCCTATACACACACCTCAGGACTGTCCATATACCCTATACCCAATCCTCAGGACTGTCCATATACCCTATACCCGCACCTCAGGACTGTTCATATACCTTATACCCGCACCTCAGGACTGTCCATATACCTTATACCCACACCTCAGGACTGTCCATATACCTTATACCCGCACCTCAGGACTGTCCATATACCTTATACCTGAACCTCAGGACTGTCCATATATACTCTATACCCACACTTCAGAACTGTCCATATACCCTATACCCACACCTCAGGACTGTCCATATACCCTATACCCACACCTCAGGACTGTCCATATACCTTATACCCACACCTCAGGACTGTCCATATACCTTATACCCAATTCTCAGGACTGTCCAAATACCCTATACCCACACCTCAGAACTGTCCATATACCCTATACCCAATCCTCAGGACTGTCCATATACCCTATACCCACACCTCAGGACTGTCCATATACCTTATACCCGCACCTCAGGACTGTCCATATACCTTATACCCGAACCTCAGGACTGTCCATATATACTCTATACCCACACCTCAGAAATTTGCATATACCTTATACCCACACCTCAGGACTGTCCATATACCCTATACCCACACCTCAGGACTGTCCATATACCTTATACCCACACCTCAGGACTGTCCATATACCTTATACCCGCACCTCAGGACTGTCCATATACCTTATACCTGCACCTCAGGACTGTCCATATACCTTATACCCGCACCTCAGGACAGTCCATATACCTTATACCCGCACCTCAGGACTGTCCATATACCCTATACACGCACCTCAGGACTGTCCATATACCCTATACCCGCACCTCAGGACTGTCCATATACCCTATACCCGCACCTCAGGACTGTCCATACACCCTATACCCACACCTCAGGACTGTCCATATACCCTATACCCGCACCTCAGGACTGTCCATACACCCTATACCCACACCTCAGGACTGTCCATATACCTTATACCCACACCTCAGGACTGTCCATATACCCTATACTCGCACGTCAGGACGGTCCATATACCCTACACCCGCACCTCAGGACTGTCCTTATACCCTATACCCGCACCTCAGGACTGTACTTATACCCTATACCCACACCTCAGGACTGTCCTTATACCCTATACCCGCACTTCAGGACTGTACTTATACCCTATACCCGCACCTCAGAACTGTACTTATACCCTATACCCGCACCTCAGGACTGTCCTTGTACCCTATACCCACACCTCAGGACTGTCCATATACCCTATACCCACACCTCAGGACTGTCCATATACCCTATAACAACACCTCAGGACGGTCCTTATACCCTATACCCGCACCTCAGGACTGTCCATATACCCTATACCCACACCTCAGGACTGTCCTTATACCCTATACCCACACCTCAGGACTGTCCTTATACCCTATACCCGCACCTCAGGACTGTCCATATACCCTATTCCCACACCTCAGGACTGTCCATATACTCTATTCCCACACCTCAGTACAGTCCATATACCCGCACCTCAGGACTGTATACCCGCACCTCAGGACTGTCCATATACCCTATACCCACACCTTAGGACTGTCCATATACCCTATACCCGCACCTCAGGACTGTCCATATAGCCTATACCCACACCTCAGGACTGTCCATATACCTTATACCCGCACCTGAGGACTGTCCATATACCCTATACCCACACCTCAGGACTGTCCATATACCTTATACCCACACCTCAGGACTGTCCACACAACTTATACCCGCACCTCAGGACTGTCCATATACCCTATACCTACACCTCCGGACTGTCCATACACCCTATACCCACACCTCAGGACTGTTCATACACCTTATACCCACACCTCAGGACTGTCCACATAACTTATACCCACACCTCAGGACTGTCCATATACCCTATACCAACACCTCAGGACGGTCCTTATACCCTATACCCGCACCTCAGGACTGTCCATATACCCTATACCCACTCCTCAGGACTGTCCTTATACCCTATACCCGCACCTCAGGGCTGTCCATATACCCTATACCCGCACCTCAGGACGGTCCTTATACCCTATACCCACACCTCAGGACTGTCCTTATACCCTATACCCACACCTCAGGACTGTCCATATACCCTATTCCCACACCTCAGGACAGTCCATATACCCGCACCTCAGGACTGTATACCCGCACCTCAGGACTGTCCATATACCCTATACCCACACCTTAGGACTGTCCATATACCCTATACCCGCACCTCAGGACTGTCCATATACCCTATACCCACACCTTAGGACTGTCCATATACCTTATACCCACACCTCAGGACTGTCCATATACCCTATACCCACACCTCAGTACTGTCCATATACCTTATACCCACACCTCAGGACTGTCCACATAACTTATACCCGCACCTCAGGACTGTCCATACACCCTATACCCGCACCTCAGGACTGTCCATACACCCTATACCCGCACCTCAGGACTGTCCATATACTCTATACCCGCAACCAACAATGAAAGAAGCCCTTTGCAGATTCTCCCCCTCCAGGTTATCCCATAAATCCCCTCCTCGGAGCCGTTGGGCCGGTCTATACCACAATACAGGGGGTTACGATGACATGGACCCTACCTGTGCTGAGAAGGCGGCATTAACTCTGTGAAGCTTATGGGCATAAATACCCAAATATAGCAAACAAAATGTCCTATTCACATCCATAACTGTGTAGTGGTCAGTGTCCTGCTTCCTAGTGGTAACATTGTAGAAAGATGACGAGTGATACAAAACACTAGAAAGTGGGAGGTCCATAGCTTGGGTCCGCCCCTTCTCAACCCGAGAGAGGATTACCCAATCCTCAGCACTGTCCTTATACCCTATATCCGCACCTCAGGACTGTCCATATACCCTATACCCGCACCTCAGGACTTTCCTTATACCCTATACCCACACCTCAGGACTGTCCATATACCTTATACCCGCACCTCAGGACTGTCCATATACCCTATACCCGCACCTCAGAACTGCCCATATACCTTATACCCGCACCTCAGGACTGTCCATATACCCTATACCCGCACCTCTGGACTGTCCATATACCCTATACCCGCACCTCAGGACTGTCCATATACCCTATACCCGCACCTCAGGACTGTCCATATACCTTATACCCACACCTCAGGACTGTCCATATACCCTATACCCACACCTCAGGACTGTCCATATACCCTATACCCACACCTCAGGACAGTCCATATACCCGCACCTCAGGACTGTCCTTATACCCTATACCCGCACCTCAGGACTGTCCATATACCCGCACCTCTGGACTGTCCTTATACCCTATACCCTCACCTCAGGACTGTCCATATACTCTATACTCACACCTCAGGACTGTCCATATACCCTATACCCACACCTCAGGACTGTCCATACACCCTATACCCACACCTCAGGACTGTCCATATACCCTATACCCGCACCTCAGAACTGTCCATATACCCTATACCCACACCTCAGGACTGTCCATATACCCTATACCCGCACCTCAGGACTGTCCTTATACCCTATACCCACACCTCAGGACTGTCCATATACCTTATACCCACACCTCAGGACTGTCCATATACCCTATTCCCACACCTCAGGACAGTCCATATACCCGCACCTCAGGACTGTATACCTGCATCTCAGGACTGTCCATATACCCTATACCCACACCTTAGGACTGTCCATATACCCTATACCCGCACCTCAGGACTGTCCATATACCCTATACCCACACCTCAGGACTGTCCATATACCTTATACCCACACCTCAGGACTGTCCACACAACTTATACCCACACCTCAGGACTGTCCATACACCCTATACCCGCACCTCAGGACTGTCCATACACCCTATACCCGCACCTCAGGACTGTCTATACACCCTATACCCACACCTCAGGACTGTCCACATATCTTATACCCGCACTTCAGGACTGTCCACATATCTTATACCCGCAACCAACAATAAAAGAAGCCCCTTGCAGATTCTCCCCCTCCAGGTTATCCCATAAATCCACTCCTCGGAGACGTTGGGCCGGTCTATACCACAATACAGGGGGTTACGATGACATGGACCCTACCTGTGCTGAGAAGGCGGCATTTAACTCTGTGAAGCTTATGGGCATAAATACCCAAATATAGCAAACAAAATGTCCTATTCACATCCATAACTGTGTAGTGGTCAGTGTCCCTGCTTCCTAGTGGTAACATTGTAGAAAGATGACGAGTGATACAAAACACTAGAAAGTGGGAGGTCCATAGCTTGGGTCCGCCCCTTCTCAACCCGAGAGAGGATTACCCAATCCTCAGCACTGTCCTTATACCCTATACCCGCACCTCAGGACTGTCCATATACCCTATACCCGCACCTCAGGACTTTCCTTATACCCTATACCCACACCTCAGGACTGTCCATATACCTTATACCCGCACCTCAGGACTCTCCATATACCCTATACCCGCACCTCAGAACTGCCCATATACCTTATACCCGCACCTCAGGACTGTCCATATACCCTATACCCGCACCTCTGGACTGTCCATATACCCTATACCCGCACCTCAGGACTGTCCATATACCCTATACCCGCACCTCAGGACTGTCCATATACCTTATACCCACACCTCAGGACTGTCCATATACCCTATACCCACACCTCAGGACTGTCCATATACCTTATACCCGCACCTCAGGACTGTCCATATACCCTATACCCGCACCTCAGAACTGCCCATATACCTTATACCCGCACCTCAGGACTGTCCATATACCCTATACCCGCACCTCTGGACTGTCCATATACCCTATACCCGCACCTCAGGACTGTCCATATACCATATACCCGCACCTCAGGACTGTCCATATACCCTATACCCGCACCTCAGGACTGTCCATATACCATATACCCGCACCTCAGGACTGTCCATATACCTTATACCCACACCTCAGGACTGTCCATATACCCTATACCCACACCTCAGGACTGTCCTTATACCCTATACCCGCACCTCAGGACTGTCCATATACCCGCACCTCTGGACTGTCCTTATACCCTATACCCACATCTCAGGACTGTCCATATACTCTATACTCACACCTCAGGACTGTCCATATACCCTATACCCACACCTCAGGACTGTCCATACACCCTATATCCGCACCTCAGGACTGTCCATATACCCTATACCCGCACCTCAGAACTGTCCATATACCCTATACCCACACCTCAGGACTGTCCATATACCCTATACCCACACCTCAGGACTGTCCATACACCCTATATCCGCACCTCAGGACTGTCCATATACCCTATACCCACACCTCAGGACTGTCCATACACCCTATACCCGCACCTCAGGACTGTCCATATACCCGCACCTCTGGACTGTCCTTATACCCTATACCCACATCTCAGGACTGTCCATATACTCTATACCCACACCTCAGGACTGTCCATATACTCTATACCCACACCTCAGAACTGTCCATATACCCTATACCCACACCTCAGGACTGTCCATATACCCTATACCCACACCTCAGGACTGTCCATACACCCTATACCCGCACCTCAGGACTGTCCATATACCCGCACCTCTGGACTGTCCTTATACCCTATACCCACATCTCAGGACTGTCCATATACTCTATACCCACACCTCAGGACTGTCCATACACCCTATATCCGCACCTCAGGACTGTCCATATACCCTATACCCGCACCTCAGAACTGTCCATATACCCTATACCCACACCTCAGGACTGTCCATATACTCTATACCCACACCTCAGGACTGTCCATATACTCTATACCCACACCTCAGGACTGTCCATATACCCTATACCCACACCTCAGGACTGTCCATATACCCTATACCCACACACCATATATATATATATATATATATATATATATATATATATATATATATAAAAGCAGATTGAGGATTGATGTTGTACACTACAGGGTTAAGCTGCAGGTTGCTCAGTGCTGCGCCCTATAGGGTGTGGTTACCCTGAATTCCCCATTTTAACTCTCACTTTCCCAGACGGCGCAGCAGGTAGAGAAGGAGGTGGAGACAAGCGGCATCTTAGTGATAATAGGTTTATTATATGCGGTGGTGAGACGTGCGCCCGAGCACCTGATAACACGGGAGACACGTCTGACCGGTGCGTCCACATACGTCACATTCCACAGACCACACATCAGCTCGCAGTGTTCTGAGGCCATGCTGGGAGTTCTAGTCCTCTTTCCAGTCCTAGTTTATACAGATCCTCTCCACAGTAACACTATAGATAATTTTGGCGCGGACCCGATCCCATCTTCAGCAGTAACATCTCCAAGATGGCGGCTGTGATCCGCGGTTAACACTTCCTGAGTCCGAAGATAATACTGAGCGGAACGTCTGCAGAATCCGATCCGCGACATTGTTCTGTGACAGCTCCGTCCGTGACTATAACGCACGACCCCCCAGAGAACGTCCAGCGTCCCCGGGGTCCTCAATATGGCGACCTCCATTGTCCTTCACAGCTGGGCGGAGCGTCCTCGGTCCTCATGGACAATATATTCCAGTAAACAAGTAGTTCTCGCTGGGGCCCGGCTCACTGTGGGTGTAACGCTCTGCGCAGGACGTAGCGAGACGCGGCCTCCAGGTTCCACTGACACTTCTCCAGGATTCGGCGGCAGTCGTCCTTACTGTGCCGGCTCACGTTATACAGCTGCTCCACCTGCAGAGAACAGAGGGTCAGACGGGTGAGATGGAGGATAACCACCATCATCTCTGCTCACAGAGAACACCGCCGCTTTACTCACCTTCAGAGCTTGTACGGCGCGGGCAACATCACCGCTATACCGCCGCAGAGCGTCCCGGCTCTCCTCTGTCGTAACACCATGGACCCGCTCCTCCACCTAAACATTATATCACAAGATACTGGTTACAACCTTTACTCCAGTCACCTCCAGAGCTGCACTCACTTTTCTGCTGTTACTTCATCTCTTACCCTCCAGAGCTGCACTCACTATTCTGCTGTTACTTCATGTATTATCCTCCAGAGCTGCACTCACTATTCTGCTGTTACTTCATGTCTTATCCTCCAGAGCTGCACTTACTATTCTGCTGTTACTTCATGTCTTATCCTCCAGAGCTGCACTCACTATTCTGCTGTTACTTCATGTCTTATCCTCCAGAGCTGCACTTACTATTCTGCTGTTACTTCATGTCTTATCCTCCAGAGCTGCACTCACTATTCTGCTGTAACATCATGTCTTATCCTCCAGAGCTGCACTCACTATTCTGCTGTTACATCATGTCTTATCCTTCAGAGCTGCACTCACTATTCTGTTGTTACATCATGTCTTATCCTTCAGAGCTGCACTCACTATTCTGCTGTTACATCTTGTCTTATCCTCCAGAGCTGCACTCACTATTCTGCTGTTACATCTTGTCTTATCCTCCAGAGCTGCACTCACTATTCTGCTGTTACATCTTGTCTTATCCTCCAGAGCTGCACTCACTATTCTGCTGTTACATCTTGTCTTATCCTCCAGAGCTGCACTCATTATTCTGCTGTTACATCAGGTCTTATCCTCCAGTCACCCTCAGAGCTGCATGTAGTAGTCACTGGGGATCTTCTCACCTCTTTCACCTTCCTCTGGAGATCGCTCTCGGTTATGCCTCCTTTCGGTGCCACCACCTTGGGGTCTGATGGTAGACGATGGACCACATCCCCAGCCAAGACTGGAGAGGAGGAGAACTTCTCTTTGCCGGCCCGATTCATCTGGGGGGAGGGGTAATCCGTGTTGGGCAGAGGAAGAATTCGTTCCTTGGTAGGGGGTAGCTTGGGCTTGGGCAGGACTGGTGGGCGGAGGTTGGCGAGTATCCTCCGGGGCGGGAGGTCGCTCATTCTTCTAGGGGACGCCTCCCGGGGTGGAGAACTCTCCAGATCACGCACACGGCTCTTAGGCCCAGGGAGGTTCTGGCGACTGGTTTGCGGATTGAAATTTGAGAGAGACTCAAGACTTTTTGAGAGACCTGAGGATGAGAAACACCAAAGAAGAAGGTTAATCTAGGGGTGGCCCAGTAAACTCCAATGGTGGGAGGAGCCAACACAAGGAGGTCCAGCTATACGGGGGAGGGGGCATTTACCTTGCATGCGCAGTAACTTGACTCCATCTCCTGCTCTGCCTCCTCCTCGCCGCGCAGCTTCCTTTGCTCTAATCCGTCTCCTGGAAGAAACACGAAAAGTGAGGAGACTGAGGCCGCAAAAAGCAGAGACCCCCAACTTGTCCCTGAGACCACCAGATACTTACTCGCTATCTGCCTCTGCATCCCCCAAAGAAATCTTCACCAGACTGCTCGCCAACTGTACGCAGCTCCGCACCTGAGCTGCGTCCTCCGGGCCTACCAGCGATGATGGAAACTGTCCCACCTTCAAGGTTCGGCGGTTCTGCCCCCTCCACAGCTGAGAGTCGGGCCTAAGGTGCAAGAGAAAGGGGGTGAAAGTGAGAAAATGAAGGGTTAACTCAGAGTCACCCCACAGATCGTCATTATACCCAATAAACTATAGAATAATCTAGGAGTTGGCACCTACCCGCCTTCAATGACCGCCACCACGTCTCCCGCATCCAGGCGCAACAGGGTAGGATCCATCACCTCCTGCAGAACACGCACCTCCACCGGCTTCACCTGTAGGGCCAAAAAAGTCTCTGTCAGGTCACATAAGATGACTGGGGGGCAGAGAAAAAAATGGGGTACAGAGAGGAAGAAGGGCACAGAGAGGAAGAAGGGTATAGGGGTAGAAGGGAGGAGTAGATGCAGAGAGAAAGGGTATAGGGGTTAAAAAAGAGAAGAGTATAACAGCAAAGGAAGAGTATAGAGGTGGAGAAAAGAAGGAGGTACAGATTGGAAGAAGGGTACAGGCGTAGAGAAGAGGAGCAAGAACAGATAGGAAGAGGGTAAAGAGGTAGAGAAGAGCAGCAAGAACAGAGAGGAAGAAGGGTATAGGGGCAGAGAAGAGGAGCAGGTACAGAGAGGAAGAAGGGTATAGGGGCAGAGAAGAGGAGCCGGTACAGAGAGGAAGAAGGGTATAGGGGCAGAGAAGAGGAGCAGGTACAGAGAGGAAGAAGGGTATAGGGGCAGAGAAGAGGAGCAGGTACAGAGAGGAAGAAGGGTAAAGGGGTAGAGAAGAGGAGCCGGTACAGAGAGGAAGAAGGGTAAAGAGGTAGAGAAGGGGAACAGGTACAGAGAGGAAGAATGTTAAAGGGGTAGAGAAGAGGAGCCGGTACAGAGAGGAAGAAGGGTAAAGGGGTAGAGAAGGGGAACAGGTACAGAGAGGAAGAAGAGTAAAGGGGTAGAGAAAAGGAAAAGAGCAGAAGAAGGGTATAGGGGTGAAGAAGAGAAGGGGGTACAGAGGGGAAGAAGGGTAAAGGGGTAGAGAAGAGGAGCAGGTACAGAGCGAAAGAATGGTATAGGGGTAGAAAAGAGGAGCAGCTGGAGGTGAGGTCGGACATTTGCAGTCTCACTCACCTCTTGGATTAGGGTCATCAGGCTGTTGAAGTTTGGGCGTTGTTCGGGTTTGTGGGCCCAGCACTTCATCATGATGGAGTACATCCCTTGTGGACAATCATCCGGCCGCTCCAGCCGCTCGCCTTCACGGTCAATTTTGTTTAAGATCTAGGTGACAGACAAAAGACACTTATAGAAAGAGCGGAGACCCCTCAGTGACCACAAGTTACTACCCAACCTCCCTGCAGCCCCCCCCCCCCCCCCCCCATGGTGTAGGAATAGTGAGATACCTGGCGGCCGCTTAGTCCCAGCCAAGGTTCTTGGCCATAGGTGAACATTTCCCACAGGGTGACCCCAAACATCCAGACATCGGACGGGTGAGAGAAGGTGCCGATCTTCAGACTCTCTGGAGAACACCTGAGGAATAATGGAAGGAAGCGTCACCATGGAGGACCCAATAACTCATGCCTCCTTCAAGCTCCACCCACTGCACCTCCTCCATTATTATGGTGTCTTACCATGCAAAGGGTATCTTGCGGTGGGCAGACATGATGTAGTGGTCATTGTGCCCGTTCAGGGCCCTCATCAGGCCAAAGTCACCAATTTTCACCACCTCTTCGCTGGTCATGAGGATGTTCCGGGCGGCCAGGTCCCGATGGATGAACTTACGGGATTCCAGGTAGCTCATCCCGGATGCGATCTGTAGGGCGTATGACCACAAGAGCGGCAGAGGGAAGGAGCCATAACGTGAGCGCAGGGTGTCATGGAGGGATCCCAGAGGTGCCAACTCCGTAATCTAGAAACCATAGAAACAATTGGTGATATAGATGAGGGTCCCGACCTGCCAAGATTCCCACCAACCCAATCGGGATGACTACATGGGTCAATCTACATCATGGCTGGATCGGTCAGTTCCTCACCATCTTGAGTGGCTGTGCCAGGACGACGCCATACAGGCGGATAAGGTGTGGGTGGTCCAGGGCGTACATAGAGTTCACCTCCTGCAGGAAATCACAAAGCGCATCGGGGTCTGAACCGGCGTCAGTGCGGAGGGACTTCACCGCCACGTTGACCTGTAGAGGAGATACCGTACAATTATATGAGAGGGGACCCCAAAATCTATCCCATAATGCTCCAGGTGACAGGAGGAACAATCACGTACCACTCTCCCGCCGGGGATCCGCCACTCTCCTCTTCTGACCACCCCAAAACATCCGTCTCCCAAGCGCTCGTACAGGCTCAGGTCCCGTTCATTGATCAGACATTTTAGGGAACAGTCGGGATCCCCTCTGGGGGCGGAGGATGAGGGGGAATGTGATGATGATATAATGGGTTCAGGAAATGGTGGAGAATCGGGGCCATCGGGGCTTCTTGTGGAGAACATCTGTGAGGAAGAAGAGTATGAGCTCAGTGACAAACGGAGATGAAGACCCTAATGTACATCGTAACATGGCCCCTTCTCTTCAGATAACACCCCCGCTGCTCACATTATAGCTTTAAAGGGGAACTCCACCCAACATGTGACAAAGTCTACTCTACAGGGGATGTCAGAGCTCCAATTAATCACATCATTAAAGGGAACCCCCGCCCCCTCACACACACACTCTGTCCTCTGCTGCCCAAAGGACCAGAAAATATCCCAAAACACCTTCACCAAATCCCACTCCAAACATGGAAAATGGTCTTTCGCAATGTAAGGTATGATGGTGCTGGTCCCAACGTGAACCAGTGGACCTCATGGGGAAAGAAGAACTCTCTCTCACTCTCTATACTCTGGACTTGATGAGTCTAAGCCACAGAAAAGTGAGAAGTTCTGTTCTCATAGAACATTCTAATAAAAAGATCAAATAAATAGTTCTCATGGAAAGTTCTATTAGAGAGTGTTCATTGGAAAACTACTGAACGGTTCTCGGGAAGTTCTATTGGACAATTCTAAGTGAACATTCTTATACAAAGTTCTCATAGAAAAATCTTATGTAAAGTTCTGTGGCATGATTCTAGTGGAACATTCTTAGAGTTCTCATAGAACATTCTAATAAAAAGATCAAATAATTAGTTCTCATGGAAAGTTCTATTGGATATTTCTAATAGATGGTTCTCGTGAAGTTATATTAGATGGTGTTAATGGAACATTCTCATGGAAAGTTCTCATGGAAAGTTCTTATGTAAAGTTCTGTGGGATCTTCCCCTGAAGCTTCCGCCACCTCCCGGCCCCGGTGATTCTCTTTATCTAATGAGAATGAGTAAACAACCAGAGGTGAATTTAGCCGCACCCGCAGCCACCGCCACGTGACTCACTGTGTAAATGATGCCGTGACTACAATACAAAGGTCACCTGCAGTGGGATCACAGCCACCTGCAGCAGCGTCCTCAGGGGTCACTACATACCCTCACACTTTAAGGAGAACTCCACCTGTCCTGACCGTCATGGGAGGTTATGGTATTTATATGGAGGTCCCCACACGGGGGACCAAACAACTACTGACAAATCAGAGAAGGCATGTCAGAAGTTGTGATTGGTAGGGGTCTGGCTGCTGAGACCCCCACCGATCGTAAGAAAGAAGAGACAGAAGTGCCCCCCCTATAAGACTGCCACTCAGAACAAGGAAGGCTAGTAGAAGCCAATGGACACAGTGCTCTGCCCCTTGGTTCTGGTGATTGGTGGGGGTCTTAGTAGATGGAGCACCCCACCGCTCACAACTTCATGTCTTCTCTCATGTGTCAGAAGTTAGGGTAGCACTTAAAGGACATGGTCCCTCAGGGACTCTCACCTTGTACATCCAGGACTTGGGCCGAACCTGAGGTTTTCTCCGCTTTAAAGCTTCAAAGAGTCTTCGTTGGGCTGAAATGAAAGCGAAAATGGTGAAAAGTGAGAAACAGGATGACGGAGAAGATCACGTCCCACCAATCTGAGGACTAGAGGGGCTAAGGCTCTAGAAGAACTGAGATGGTGGAGACTGTACATGGGACTAGAGGGACAGGAGATGGTAGAGACTCTACATAGGACTAGAGGGACAGGAGATGGTGGAGACTGTACATTGGACTAGAGGGACAGGAGATGGTAAAGACTGTACATAGGACTAGAGGGACAGGAGATGGGGGAGACTGTACATTGGACTAGAGGGACTGGAGATGGTGGAGACTCTACATAGGACTAGGGGGACAGGAGATGGTGGAGACTACATAGGACTAGAGGGACAGGAGATGGTGGAGACTGTACATAGGACTAGAGGGACAGGAGATGGGGGAGACTGTACATTGGACTAGAGGGACTGGAGATGGTAAAGACTGTACATAGGACTAGAGGGACAGGAGATGGTGGAGACTCTACATAGGACTAGAGGGACAGGAGATGGTGGAGACTCTACTTGGGACTAGAGGGACAGGAGATGGGGAGACTGTACATAGGACTAGAGGGACAGGAGATGGGGGAGACTCTACATAGGACTAGAGGGACAGGAAATGGTGGAGACTGTACTTAGGACTAGAGGAACAGGAGATGGGGGAGACTGTACATTGGACCAGAAGGACAAGAGATGGTGGAGACTGTACATAGGACTAGAGGGACAGGAGATGGTGGAGACTCTACATAGGACTAGAGGGACAGGAGATGGTGGAGACTGTACATTGGACCAGAAGGACAAGAGACGGTGGAGACTCTACATAGGACTAGAGGGACAGGAAATGGTGGAGACTGTACATAGGACTAGAGGGACAGGAGATGGTGGATACTGTACATAGGACTAGAGGGACAGGAGATGGTGGAGACTCTACATAGGACTAGAGGGACAGGAAATGGTGGAGACTCTACTTAGGACTAGAGGGACAGGAGATGGTGGAGACTGTACATAGGACTAGAGGGACAGGAGATGGTGGAGACTGTACATAGGACTAGAGGGACAGGAGATGGTGGAGACTGTACATTGGACCAGAAGGACAAGAGATGGTGGAGACTCTACTTAGGACTAGAGGGACAGGAGATGGGGGAGACTGTACATAGGACTAGAGGGACAGGAGATGGTGGAGACTGTACATAGGACCAGAAGGACAGGAGATGGTGGAGACTGTACATAGGACTAGAGGGACAGGAGATGGTGGAGACTCTACTTAGGACTAGAGGGACAGGAGATGGTGGAGACTCTACTTAGGACTAGAGGGACAGGAGATGGTGGAGACTGTACATAGGACTACAGGGACAGGAGATGGTGGAGACTCTACATAGGACTAGAGGGACAGGAGATGGTGGAGACTGTATAAAGGACTAGAGGGACAGGAGATGGTGGAGACTCTACTTAGGACTAGAGGGACAGGAGATGGTGGAGACTGTACATAGGACTAGAGGGACAGGAGATGGTGGAGACTCTACTTAGGACTAGAGGGACAGGAGATGGTGGAGACTCTACTTAGGACTAGAGGGACAGGAGATGGTGGAGACTGTACATAGGACTAGAGGGACAGGAGATGGTGGAGACTGTACATAGGACTACAGGGACAGGAGATGGTGGAGACTCTGCATAGGACTAGAGGGACGGGAAATGGTGGAGACTGTACATAGGACTAGAGGGACAGGAGATGGTGGAGACTGTACATAGGACTAGAGGGACAGGAGATGGTGGAGACTCTACATAGGACTAGAGGGACGGGAGATGGTGGAGACTGTACATAGGACTAGAGGGACAGGAGATGGTGGAGACTCTACTTAGGACTAGAGGGACAGGAGATGGTGGAGACTGTACATAGGACTAGAGGGACAGGAGATGGTGGAGACTGTACATAGGACTACAGGGACAGGAGATGGTGGAGACTCTACATAGGACTAGAGGGACGGGAAATGGTGGAGACTGTACATAGGACTAGAGGGACAGGAGATGGTGGAGACTCTACTTAGGACTAGAGGGACAGGAGATGGTGGAGACTGTACATAGGACTAGAGGGACAGGAGATGGTGGAGACTCTACTTAGGACTAGAGGGACAGGAGATGGTGGAGACTGTACACAGGACTAGAGGGACAGGAGATGGTGGAGACTCTACATAGGACTAGAGGGGCAGGAGATGGTGGAGACTGTACATAGGACTAGAGGGACAGGAGATGGTGGAGACTGTACATAGGACTAGAGGGACAGGAGATGGTAAAGTCTGTACATAGGACTAGAGGGACAGGAGATGGTAAAGACTGTACATAGGACTAGAGGGACAGGAGATGGTAAAGACTGTACATAGGACTAGAAGGACAGAAGATGGTGGAGACTGTACATTGGACTAGAGGGACAGGAGATGGTAAAGACTGTACATAGGACTAGAGGGACAGGAGATGGTGGAGACTGTACATAGGACTAGAGGGACTGGAGATGGTGGAGACTGTACATAGGACTACAGGGACAGGAGATGGTGGAGACTGTACATAGGACTAGAGGGACAGGAGATGGTGGAGACTCTACTTAGGACTAGAGGGACAGGAGATGGTGGAGACTGTACATAGGACTAGAGGGACAGGAGATGGTGGAGACTGTACATAGGACTACAGGGACAGGAGATGGTGGAGACTCTACATAGGACTAGAGGGACGGGAAATGGTGGAGACTGTACATAGGACTAGAGGGACAGGAGATGGTGGAGACTCTACTTAGGACTAGAGGGACAGGAGATGGTGGAGACTGTACATAGGACTAGAGGGACAGGAGATGGTGGAGACTCTACTTAGGACTAGAGGGACAGGAGATGGTGGAGACTGTACACAGGACTAGAGGGACAGGAGATGGTGGAGACTCTACATAGGACTAGAGGGGCAGGAGATGGTGGAGACTGTACATAGGACTAGAGGGACAGGAGATGGTGGAGACTGTACATAGGACTAGAGGGACAGGAGATGGTAAAGACTGTACATAGGACTAGAGGGACAGGAGATGGTAAAGACTGTACATAGGACTAGAAGGACAGAAGATGGTGGAGACTGTACATTGGACTAGAGGGACAGGAGATGGTAAAGACTGTACATAGGACTAGAGGGACAGGAGATGGTGGAGACTGTACATAGGACTAGAGGGACTGGAGATGGTGGAGACTGTACATAGGACTACAGGGACAGGAGATGGTGGAGACTGTACATAGGACTAGAGGGACAGGAGATGGTGGAGACTGTACATAGGGCTAGAGGGACAGGAGATGGTGGAGACTGTACATAGGACTAGAGGGACAGAAGATGGTAAAGACTGTACATAGGACTAGAGGGACAGGAAATGGTGGAGACTGTACATAGGACAAGAGGGACAGGAGATGGTGGAGACTGTACATAGGACAAGAGGGACAGGAGATGGTGGAGACTCTACTTAGGACTAGAGGGACAGGAGATGGCGGAGACTGTACATAGGACCAGAGGGACAGGAGATGATGGGGATTATCTATAGGAGGTCATTATGTAGTATGGGACCTGGTGGACAGGAGATGATGGGGATTATCTATAGGGGGTTATCATGTGGTATGGGACCTGGTGGACAGGAGATGATGGGGATTATCTATAGGGGATTATCATGTGGTATGGGACCTGGTGGACAGGAGATGATGGGGATTATCTATAGGAGGTCATTATGTAGTATGGGACCTGGTGGACAGGAGATGATGGGGATTATCTATAGGAGGTTATTATGTGGTATGGGACCTGGTGGACAGGAGATGATGGGGATTATCTATAGGAGGTCATTATGTGGTATGGGACCTGGTGGACAGGAGATGATGGGGATTATCTATAGGAGGTCATTATGTGGTATGGGACCTGGTGGACAGGAGATGATGGGGATTATCTATAGGAAGTTATTATGTGGTATGGGACCTGATGGACAGGAGATGATGGGGATTATCTATAGGAGGTTATTATGTGGTATGGGACCTGGTGGACAGGAGATGATGGGGATTATTTATAGGAGGTTATTATGTGATATGGGACCTGGTGGACAGGAGATGATGGGGATTATCTATAGGAGGTTATTATGTGGTATGGGACCTGGTGGACAGGAGATGATGGGGATTATCTATAGGAAGTTATTATGTGGTATGGGACCTGGTGGACAGGAGATGATGGGGATTATCTATAGAAAGTTATTATGTGGTATGGGACCTGGTGGACAGGAGATGATGGGGATTATCTATAGAAAGTTATTATGTGGTATGGGACCTGGTGGACAGGAGATGATGGGGATTATCTATAGGAGGTTATTATGTGGTATGGGACCTGGTGGACAGAAGATGATGGGGATTATCTATAGGAGGTCATTATGTGGTATGGGACCTGGTGGACAGGAGATGATGGGGATTATCTATAGGAAGTTATTATGTGGTATGGGACCTGATGGACAGGAGATGATGGGGATTATCTATAGGAGGTTATTATGTGGTATGGGACCTGGTGGACAGGAGATGATGGGGATTATTTATAGGAGGTTATTATGTGATATGGGACCTGGTGGACAGGAGATGATGGGGATTATCTATAGGAGGTTATTATGTGGTATGGGACCTGGTGGACAGGAGATGATGGGGATTATCTATAGGAAGTTATTATGTGGTATGGGACCTGGTGGACAGGAGATGATGGGGATTATCTATAGAAAGTTATTATGTGGTATGGGACCTGGTGGACAGGAGATGATGGGGATTATCTATAGAAAGTTATTATGTGGTATGGGACCTGGTGGACAGGAGATGATGGGGATTATCTATAGGAGGTTATTATGTGGTATGGGACCTGGTGGACAGAAGATGATGGGGATTATCTATAGGAAGTTATTATGTGGTATGGGACCTGGTGGACAGGAGATGATGGGGATTATCTATAGGAGGTTATTATGTGGTATGGGACCTGGTGGACAGGAGATGATGGGGATTATTTATAGGAAGTTATTATGTGGTATGGGACCTGGTGGACAGGAGATGATGGGGATTATCTATAGGAGGTTATTATGTGGTATGGGACCTGGTGGACAGGAGATGATGGGGATTATCTATAGGAGGTTATTATGTGGTATGGGACCTGGTGGACAGGAGATGATGGGGATTATCTATAGGAGGTTATTATGTGGTATGGGACCTGGTGGACAGGAGATGATGGGGATTATCTATAGGAAGTTATTATGTGGTATGGGACCTGGTGGACAGGAGATGATGGGGATTATCTATAGGAAGTTATTATGTAGTATGGGACCTGGTGGACAGGAGATGATGGGGATTATCTATAGGAAGTTATTATGTGGTATGGGACCTGGTGGACAGGAGATGATGTGGATTATCTTCCAATAATCTCATTCTCCCTGAGGGAGATGACAGGAGGATGAGATATCTCTGCACCTCATTCCATGTGGAATAATAGTGACCTCATTCCACCAGGGCTCAGAAGACACATGGGACACATCCTATGACTCACAACACGCGACACGTGAGAAAGTATCAAGAGACGGGGAAGAACAACACCGGATCTTATGTAACGGACCCGAAAGAGTCACTTTCCTCCTCCGCCAGATCACGCAAAACTACAGACACATACCGAGCGTGTATCTAAGCCTGCCGTGTGATACTCACTCATAGAACCACACAGGGCTACATCCCTCCTCATGAGTATGTATCTAAGCCTGCCGTGTGATACTCACTCATAGAACCACACAGGGCTACATCCCTCCTCATGAGTATGTATCTAAGCCTGCCGTGTGATACTCACTCATAGAACCACACAGGGCTACATCCCTCCTCATGAGTATGTATCTAAGCCTGCCGTGTGATACTCACTCATAGAACCACACAGGGCTACATCCCTCCTCATGAGTATGTATCTAAGCATGCTGTGTGATACTCACTCATAGAACCACACAGTGCTACATCCCTCCTCATGAGTATGTATCTAAGCCTGCCGTGTGATACTCACTCATAGAACCACACAGGGCTACATCCCTCCTCATGAGTATGTATCTAAGCCTGCCATGTGATACTCACACATAGAACTACACAGGGCTACATCCCTCCTCATGAGTATGTATCTAAGCCTGTCGTGTGATACTCACACATAGAACCAAACAGGGCTACATCCCTCCTCATGAGTATGTATCTAAGCCTGCCATGTGATACTCACACATAGAACTACACAGGGCTACATCCCTCCTCATGAATATGTATCTAAGCTGTCGTGTGATACTCACACATAGAACTACACAGGGCTACATCCCTCCTCATGAGTATGTATCTAAGCCTGCTGTGTGATACTCCCATCACATATCTAAATCTATCACGTGTTCTACAGTCTCTAATAAGGACTAATAAATCATCTCCATCGTGTCTCTGGTGCTTGATAGCATTTCATACAGTCCCCATGGTGACGGGCACCCTATCAGGCACCCACAGCGCCCCCCATCATAGTCTTACCTGGTCGCCCCATCCCGATCTGATCCAAGTCAAAGGGTTTCACAAAGTCAAAGTGTCCGGGTCGCGTTACGTTGAGTTCATCCCGGATCTTGGAGAAGAATTGTTCCAGCTGGACCTCGCGAAGGAGCGAGAGCAGCCACTCCGTCCCCTCCTCTGTCACCATCTCGGCACCTGGAGAGAAGAGACCACCAGCTGTCAGGACCAACGTAGAGACTGTGACCGGTGAGGAGATATCAGAGACTGTGACCGGTGAGGAGATATCAGAGACTGTGACCGGTGAGGAGATATCAGAGACTGTGACCGGTGAGGAGATATCAGAGACTGTGACCGGTGAGGAGATATCAGAGACTGTGACCGGTGAGGAGATTTCAGAGACTGTGACCGGTGAGGAGATATCAGAGACTGTGACCGGTGAGGAGATATCAGAGACTGTGACCGGTGAGGAGATATCAGAGACTGTGACCGGTGAGGAGATATCAGAGACTGTGACCGGTGAGGAGATATCAGAGACTGTGACCGGTGAGGAGATATCAGAGACTGTGACCGGAGACGAATGCCAAGACTATATGGAGGAGTATGACGCCCCTTCTGGTGGTTTATCCCGGGAACAGTCCGATCTGTAAACAGCGGAGGACACATCCGCCGCGCTGTATACACACAACACACTGAGGATAGGACACGCCTGCTCCGTGTTCTCATCTTCATCCTCACGTGTGAGAAGATCAGAGACAACATGTACGAGCACGAGAGGAATGAGGAAGAGACATCAAAACATGACTCACCGAGCCCATCATTGTACCGTACAGTAATACTGACCACATCATTGTACCGTACAGTAATACTGACCAAATAATGTACCGTACAGTAATACTGACCACATCATTGTACCGTACAGTAATACTGACCAAATAATGTGCCGTACAGTAATACTGACCAAATAATGTACCGTACAGTAATACTGACTCCATCATTGTACCGTACAGTAATACTGACCACATCATTGTACCGTACAGTAATACTGACCAAATAATGTACCGTACAGTAATACTGACCAAATAATGTACCGTACAGTAATACTGACCAAATAATGTACCGTACAGTAATACTGACTCCATCATTGTACCGTACAGTAATACTGACCACATCATTGTACCGTACAGTAATACTGACCAAATAATGTACCGTACAGTAATACTGACTCCATCATTGTACTGTACAGTAATACTGACCACATCATTGTACCGTACAGTAATACTGACCACATCATTGTACCGTACAGTAATACTGACCAAATAATGTACCGTACAGTAATACTGACTCCATCATTGTACTGTACAGTAATACTGACCACATCATTGTACCGTACAGTAATACTGACCAAATAATGTACCGTACAGTAATACTGACTCCATCATTGTACCGTACAGTAATACTGACCACATCATTGTACCGTACAGTAATACTGACCAAATAATGTACCGTACAGTAATACTGACCAAATAATGTACCGTACAGTAATACTGACCAAATAATGTACCGTACAGTAATACTGACCAAATAATGTACCGTACAGTAATACTGACCCCATCATTGTACCGTACAGTAATACTGACCAAATAATGTACCGTACAGTAATACTGACCAAATAATGTACCGTACAGTAATACTGACCAAATAATGTACCGTACAGTAATACTGACTCCATCATTGTACCGTACAGTAATACTGACCAAATAATGTACCGTACAGTAATACTGACCAAATAATGTACCGTACAGTAATACTGACCAAATAATGTACCGTACAGTAATACTGACTCCATCATTGTACCGTACAGTAATACTGACCAAATAATGTACCGTACAGTAATACTGACTCCATCATTGTACTGTACAGTAATTCTGACCCCATCATTGTACCGTACAGTAATACTGACCAAATAATGTACCATACAGTAATACTGACCACATCATTGTACTGTGCAGTAATACTGCCCCCATCATTGTACCATGCTATAATACTGACCAAATAATGTACCGTACAGTAATTCTGACCCCATCATTATACCGTACAGTAATACTGACCAAATAATGTACCATACAGTAATACTGACCACATCATTGTACTGTACTATAATACTGACCCCATCATTGTACTGTGCAGTAATACTGCCCCCATCATTGTACCATGCTATAATACTGACCAAATAATGTACCGTACAATAATACTGACCCCATCATTGTACCGTACTATAATACTTCCCCATCATTGTACCGTGCTATAATACTGACCCCATCATTGTACCATACTATAATACTGCCCCCATCATTGTACCGTACTATAATACTGCCCCCATCATTGTACCATACTATAATACTGCCCCCATCATTGTACCGTACTATAATACTGCCCCCATCATTGTACCGTACTATAATACTGCCCCATCATTGTACCATACTATAATACTGCCCCCATCATTGTACCGTACTATAATACTGCCCCATCATTGTACCGTACTATAATACTGCCCCCATCATTGTACCGTACTATAATACTGCCCCCATCATTGTACCATGCTATAATACTGCCCCCATCATTGTACCGTACTATAATACTGCCCCCATCATTGTACCATATTATAATACTGCCCTCATCATTGTACCGTACTATAATACTGAACCCATCATTGTAACTTACTATAATACTGACCCCATCATTGTACCGTGCTATAATACTGACCCAATCAGTGTACCATGCTATAATACTGCCCCCATCATTGTACCATACTATAATACTGCCCCCATCATTGTACCATGCTATAATACTGCCCCCATTATTGTACCGTACTATAATACTGACCCAATCATTGTACCGTACTATAATACTGCTCCCATCATTGTACCGTACTATAATACTGCCCCATCATTGTACCGTACTATAATACTGCCCCATCATTGTACCGTACAATAATACTGCCCCCATCATTGTACCGTACTATAATACTGACCCAATCATTGTACCGTACTATAATACTGCTCCCATCATTGTACCGTACTATAATACTGCCCCATCATTGTACCGTACTATAATACTGCCCCCATCATTGTACCATGCAATAATACTGCCCCCATCATTGTACCGTACTATAATACTGACCCAATCATTGTACTGTACTATAATACTGCTCCCATCATTGTACCGTACTATAATACTGCCCCATCATTGTACCGTACTATAATACTGCCCCATCATTGTACCGTACTATAATACTGCCCCCATCATTGTACCGTACTATAATACTGCCCCATCATTGTACCATACTATAATACTGCCCCCATCATTGTACCGTACTATAATACTGCCCCCATCATTGTACCATACTATAATACTGCCCCCATCATTGTACCGTACTATAATACTGCCCCCATCATTGTACCGTACTATAATACTGCCCCCATCATTGTACATTACTATAATACTGCCCCCATCATTGTACCATACTATAATACTGCCTCCATCATTGTACCATACTATAATACTGCCCCCATCATTGTACCATATTATAATACTGCCCCCATCAAATCACCATATTATAATACTGCCCTCATCATTGTACCGTACTATAATACTGCCCCCATCATTGTACCATATTATAATACTGCCCTCATCATTGTACCGTGCAATAATACTGCCCCCATCATTGTACCGTACTATAATACTGCCCCATCATTGTACAATACTATAATACTGCCCCATCATTGTACCGTACTATAATACTGCCCCATCATTGTACCATATTATAATACTGACCCAATCATTGTACCGTACTATAATACTGCTCCCATCATTGTACCGTACCATAATAATGCCCCCATCATTGTACTGTACCATAATACTGCCCCCATCATTGTACCATCCTATAATACTGCCCCCATCATTGTACCGTACTATAATACTGCCCCCATCATTGTACCGTACTATAATACTGCCCCCATCATTGTACCATCCTATAATACTGCCCCCATCATTGTACCGTACTATAATACTGCTCCCATCATTGTACCGTACTATAATACTGCCCCATCATTGTACCGTACTATAATACTGACCCCATCATTGTAACGTGCTATAATACTGCCCCATCATTGTACCATACTATAATACTGCCCCCATCATTGTACCGTGCTATAATACTGCCCCCATCATTGTACCGTACTATAATACTGCCCCCATCATTGTACCGTACTATAATACTGCCCCATCATTGTACCGTACTATAATACTGCCCCCATCATTGTACCGTACTATAATACTGCCCCATCATTGTACCGTACTATAATACTGCCCCATCATTGTACCGTACAATAATACTGCCCCCATCATTGTACCGTACTATAATACTGACCCAATCATTGTACCGTTCTATAATACTGCTCCCATCATTGTACCGTACTATAATACTGCCCCATCATTGTACCGTACAATAATACTGCCCCCATCATTGTACCGTACTATAATACTGACCCAATCATTGTACCGTTCTATAATACTGCTCCCATCATTGTACCGTACTATAATACTGCCCCATCATTGTACCGTACTATAATACTGCCCCCATCATTGTACCGTGCAATAATACTGCCCCCATCATTGTACCGTACTATAATACTGACCCAATCATTGTACCGTACTATAATACTGCTCCCATCATTGTACCGTACTATAATACTGCCCCATCATTGTACCGTACTATAATACTGCCCCATCATTGTACCGTACTATAATACTGCCCCCATCATTGTACCGTACTATAATACTGCCCCATCATTGTACCATACTATAATACTGCCCCCATCATTGTACCGTACTATAATACTGCCCCCATCATTGTACCATACTATAATACTGCCCCCATCATTGTACCATCCTATAATACTGCCCCCATCATTGTACTGTACTATAATACTGCCCCATCATTGTACCATACTATAATACTGCCCCCATCATTGTACCGTACTATAATACTGCCCCCATCATTGTACCGTACTATAATACTGCCCCCATCATTGTACCGTACTATAATACTGCCCCCATCATTGTACATTACTATAATACTGCCCCCATCATTGTACCATACTATAATACTGCCTCCATCATTGTACCATACTATAATACTGCCCCCATCATTGTACCATATTATAATACTGCCCCCATCAAATCACCATATTATAATACTGCCCTCATCATTGTACCGTACTATAATACTGCCCCCATCATTGTACCATATTATAATACTGCCCTCATCATTGTACCGTACTATAATACTGACCCCATCATTGTAACGTGCTATAATACTGCCCCATCATTGTACCATACTATAATACTGCCCCCATCATTGTACCGTGCTATAATACTGCCCCCATCATTGTACCGTACTATAATACTGCCCCCATCATTGTACCGTACTATAATACTGCCCCATCATTGTACCGTACTATAATACTGCCCCCATCATTGTACCGTACTATAATACTGCCCCATCATTGTACCGTACTATAATACTGCCCCATCATTGTACCGTACAATAATACTGCCCCCATCATTGTACCGTACTATAATACTGACCCAATCATTGTACCGTACTATAATACTGCTCCCATCATTGTACCGTACTATAATACTGCCCCATCATTGTACCGTACTATAATACTGCCCCCATCATTGTACCGTGCAATAATACTGCCCCCATCATTGTACCGTACTATAATACTGACCCAATCATTGTACCGTACTATAATACTGCTCCCATCATTGTACCGTACTATAATACTGCCCCATCATTGTACCGTACTATAATACTGCCCCATCATTGTACCGTACTATAATACTGCCCCCATCATTGTACCGTACTATAATACTGCCCCATCATTGTACCATACTATAATACTGCCCCCATCATTGTACCGTACTATAATACTGCCCCCATCATTGTACCATACTATAATACTGCCCCCATCATTGTACCATCCTATAATACTGCCCCCATCATTGTACTGTACTATAATACTGCCCCATCATTGTACCATACTATAATACTGCCCCCATCATTGTACCGTACTATAATACTGCCCCCATCATTGTACCGTACTATAATACTGCCCCCATCATTGTACCGTACTATAATACTGCCCCCATCATTGTACATTACTATAATACTGCCCCCATCATTGTACCATACTATAATACTGCCTCCATCATTGTACCATACTATAATACTGCCCCCATCATTGTACCATATTATAATACTGCCCCCATCAAATCACCATATTATAATACTGCCCTCATCATTGTACCGTACAATAATACTGCCCCCATCATTGTACCATATTATAATACTGCCCTCATCATTGTACCGTACTATAATACTGACCCCATCATTGTAACGTGCTATAATACTGCCCCATCATTGTACCATACTATAATACTGCCCCCATCATTGTACCGTGCTATAATACTGCCCCCATCATTGTACCGTACTATAATACTGCCCCCATCATTGTACCGTACTATAATACTGCCCCATCATTGTACCGTGGTATAATACTTCCCCCATCATTGTACCATACTATAATACTCCCCCATCATTGTACCGTGCTAAAATACTAACCCCATCATTGTACCATGCTATAATACTGACCCCATCATTGTACCGTACAATAATACTGCCCCATCATTGTACCGTACTATAATATTGACCCAATCATTGTACCGTACTATAATACTGCTCCCATCATTGTACCGTACTATAATGCTGCCCCATCATTGTACCGTACTATAATACTGCCCCATCATTGTATCATACTATAATACTGCCCCATCATTGTACCGTACTATAATACTGCCCCCATCATTGTACCGTACTATAATACTGCCCCCATCATTGTACCATACTATAATACTGCCCCCATCATTGTACCATACTATAATACTGCCCCCATCATTGTACCATACTATAATACTGCCCCCATAATTGTACCATATTATAATTCTGCCCCCATCAAATCACCATATTATAATACTGCCCCCATCATTGTACCATACTATAATACTGCCCCCATCATTGTATCATACTATAATACTGCCCCCATCATTGTACCATACTATAATACTGCCCCCATCATTGTACCATATTAGAATACTGCCCCCATCAAATCACCATATTATAATACTGCCCTCATCATTGTACCGTACTATAATACTGCCCCCATCATTGTACCATATTATAATACTGCCCTCATCATTGTACCGTACTATAATACTGCCCCCATCATTGTACCATACTATAATACTGCCCCCATCATTGTACCATACTATAATACTGCCTCCATCATTGTACCGTACTATAATACTGCCTCCATCATTGTACCATACTATAATACTGCCCCCATCATTGTACCGTACTATAATACTGAACCCATCATTGTACCGTAGTATAATACTGAACCCATCATTGTACCGTGCTATAATACTGACCCCATCAGTGTACCATGCTATAATACTTCCCCCATCATTGTACCGTACTATAATACTCCCCCATCATTGTACTGTGCTATAATACTGACCCCATCATTGTACCGTACAATAATACTGCCCCCATCATTGTGCCGTACTATAATACTGCCCCCATCATTGTACCGTACAATAATACTGCCCCATCATTGTACCGTACTATAATACTGCCCCCATCATTGTACCGTACTATAATACTGCCCCCATCATTGTACCATACTATAATACTGCCCCCATCATTGTACCATACTATAATACTGCCCCCATCATTGTACCGTGCTATTATACTGCCCCCATTATTGTACCGTACCATAATACTGCCCCCATCATTGTACCATACTATAATACTGCCCCCATCATTGTACCATACTATAATACTGCCCCCATCATTGTACCATACTATAATACTGCCCCCATCATTGTACCATACTATAATACTGCCCCCATCATTGTACCATACTATAATACTGCCCCCATCATTGTACCGTACCATAATACTGCCCCCATCATTGTACCATACTATAATACTGCCCCCATCATTGTACCGTACCATAATACTGACCATATCATTGTACCGTACCATAATAATGCCCCCATCATTGTACTGTACCATAATACTGCCCCCATCATTGTACCATACCATAATACTGCCCCTATCATTGTACCGTACTATAATACTGCCCCCATCATTGTACCATCCTATAATACTGCCCCATCATTGTACCATCCTATAATACTGCCCCCATCATTGTACCGTACTATAATACTGCCCCCATCATTGTACCGTACTATAATACTGCCCCCATCATTGTACCGCACTATAATAATGCCCCCATCATTGTACCATACTATAATACTGCCCCCATCATTGTACCATACTATAATACTGCCCCCATTATTGTACCGTACCATAATACTGCCCCCATCATTGTACCATACTATAATACTGCCCCCATCATTGTACCGTACCATAATACTGACCATATCATTGTACCGTACCATAATAATGCCCCCATCATTGTACTGTACCATAATACTGCCCCCATCATTGTACCATACCATAATACTGCCCCTATCATTGTACCGTACTATAATACTGCCCCCATCATTGTACCATCCTATAATACTGCCCCATCATTGTACCATCCTATAATACTGCCCCCATCATTGTACCGTACTATAATACTGCCCCCATCATTGTACCGTACTATAATACTGCCCCCATCATTGTACCGCACTATAATAATGCCCCCATCATTGTACCGTACTATAATACTGACCCCATCATTGTACCGTACTATAATAATGCCCCCATCATTGTACCGTACTATAATACTGCCCCCATCATTGTACCGTACTATAATAATGCCCCCATCATTGTACCGTACTATAATACTGACCCCATCATTGTACCGTACTATAATAATGCCCCCATCATTGTACCGTACTATAATACTGACCCCATCATTGTACTATACAGTAATACTAACCCCCTCATTGTACCATACTATAATACTGCCCCCATCATTGTACCGTACTATAATACTGCCCCCATCATTGTACCATACTATAATACTGCCCCCATCATTGTACCGTGCTATTATACTGCCCCCATTATTGTACCGTACCATAATACTGCCCCCATCATTGTACCATACTATAATACTGCCCCCATCATTGTACCGTACTATAATACTGCCCCCATCATTGTACCATACTATAATACTGCCCCCATCATTGTACCATACTATAATACTGCCCCCATCATTGTACCATACTATAATACTGCCCCCATCATTGTACCATACTATAATACTGCCCCCATCATTGTACCGTACTATCATACTGCCCCCATCATTGTACCATACTATAATACTGCCCCCATCATTGTACCATACTATAATACTGCCCCCATCATTGTACCATACTATAATACTGCCTCCATCATTGTACCATACTATAATACTGCCTATATCATTGTACCATACTATAATACTGCCCCCATCATTGTACCATACTATAATACTGCCTCCATCATTGTACCGTACTATAATACTGCCCCCATCATTGTACCGTACTATAATACTGCCCCCATCATTGTACCGTACTATAATACTGCCCCCATCATTGTACCATACTATAATACTGCCCCCATCATTGTACCATACTATAATACTGCCCCCATCATTGTACCGTACTGTAATACTGCCCCCATCATTGTACCATACTATAATACTGCCCCCATCATTGTACCATACTATAATACTGCCCCATCATTGTATCATACTATAATACTGCCTCCATCATTGTACCGTACTATAATACTGCCCCCATCATTGTACCGTACTATAATACTGCCCCCATCATTGTACCGTACTATAATACTGCCCCCATCATTGTACCATACTATAATACTGCCCCCATCATTGTACCATACTATAATACTGCCCCCATCATTGTACCATACTATAATACTGCCCCCATCATTGTACCATACTATAATACTGCCTACATCATTGTACCATACTATAATACTGCCCCCATCATTGTACCGTACTATAATACTGCCCCCATCATTGTACCGTACTATAATACTGCCCCCATCATTGTACCATACTATAATACTGCCCCCATCATTGTACCATACTATAATACTGCCCCCATCATTGTACCATACTATAATACTGCCCCCATCATTGTACCATACTATAATACTGCCTACATCATTGTACCATACTATAATACTGCCCCCATCATTGTACCATACTATAATACTGCCTCCATCATTGTACCGTACTATAATACTGCCCCCATCATTGTACCGTACTATAATACTGCCCCCATCATTGTACCGTACTATAATACTGCCCCCATCATTGTACCATACTATAATACTGCCCCCATCATTGTACCATACTATAATACTGCCCCCATCATTGTACCATACTATAATACTGCCCCCATCATTGTACCATACTATAATACTGCCTACATCATTGTACCATACTATAATACTGCCCCCATCATTGTACCGTACTATAATACTGCCCCCATCATTGTACCGTACTATAATACTGCCCCCATCATTGTACCATACTATAATACTGCCCCCATCATTGTACCATACTATAATACTGCCCCCATCATTGTACCATACTATAATACTGCCCCCATCATTGTACCATACTATAATACTGCCTACATCATTGTACCATACTATAATACTGCCCCCATCATTGTACCATACTATAATACTGCCTCCATCATTGTACCGTACTATAATACTGCCCCCATCATTGTACCGTACTATAATACTGCCCCCATCATTGTACCGTACTATAATACTGCCCCATCATTGTACCATACTATAATACTGCCCCCATCATTGTACCGTACTATAATACTGCCCCCATCATTGTACCATACTATAATACTGCCCCATCATTGTACCATACTATAATACTGCCCCCATCATTGTACCATACTATAATACTGCCCCCATCATTGTACCATACTATAATACTGCCCCCATCATTGTACCATACTATAATACTGCCTACATCATTGTACCATACTATAATACTGCCCCCATCATTGTACCGTACTATAATACTGCCCCCATCATTGTACCGCACTATAATAATGCCCCCATCATTGTACCATACTATAATACTGCCCCCATCATTGTACCATACTATAATACTGCCCCCATCATTGTACCATACTATAATACTGCCTACATCATTGTACCATACTATAATACTGCCCCCATCATTGTACCGTACTATAATACTGCCCCCATCATTGTACCGTACTATAATACTGCCCCCATCATTGTACCGTACTATAATACTGCCCCATCATTGTACTTGTGATATCATGAGGTCAGCAGGGTGAGTGAGGTGGCGGTTGTTTTTAGTGTAATGTAATGTAATAATCTGTATGTGAGTCATTAGGATTTCGGCTGATTTCATGTTCCCCGGGGGCAGACGCCGATTCCTATTCCAAATATAAACAGGATATAAACACCAAATCTGCCAAATATCCGAACCGACAAGAGGTGGTGCTCCTGTATACAGTGATATCATCCTTTATAAGGTGCATAATGGTATATAAAGGCTGGTCACTATATACCCTTTATCTGGTCACTATATACCCTATACACTCTATCTGGTCACTATATACCCTATACACTCTATCTGGTCACTATATACCCTACACACACTATCTGATCACTATATACCTCTACACTCTATCTGATCACTATATACCCTACACACTCTATCTGATCACTATATACCCTCTACACTCTATCTGGTCACTACATACCCTATACACTCTATCTGGTCACTATATACCTCTACACTCTATCTGGTCACTATACACCCTCTAGACTCTAGCTGGTCACTATATACACTATACACTCTATCTGGTCACTATATACCCTCTAGACTCTATCTGGTCACTATATACCCTATACACTCTATCTGGTCACCATATACCCTATACACTCTATCTAGTCACTATACACCCTCTAGACTCTATCTGGTCACTATATACCCTCTAGACTCTATCTGGTCACTATATACCCTATACACTCTATCTGGTCACCATATACCCTATACACTCTATCTGGTCACTATATACCCTATACACTCTATCTGGTCACTATATACCCTCTAGACTCTATCTGGTCACTATATACCCTCTACACTCTATCTGGTCACTATACACCCTCTAGACTCTATCTGGTCACTATATACCCTATACACTCTATCTGGTCACTATACACCCTATACACTCTATCTGGTCACTATATACCCTATACACTCTATCTGATCCCTATATACACTGTACACTCTATCTGATCACTATACACCCTATACACTCTATCTGATCACTATATACCCTCTACACTCTATCTGATCACTATATACCCTATACACTCTATCTGGTCACTATATACCCTATACACTCTATCTGGTCACTATACACCCTATACACTCTATCTGATCACTATATACACTATACACTCTATCAGATCGGTATATACCCTATACACTATATACTCTCTATCTCATCACTATATAGCCTATACAATCTAACTGGTCACTATATACCCTATACACTCTATCAGATAACTATATACCCTATACACTCTATATGGTCACTATATACCCTATACACTATCTGGTCAGTATATACCCTTTATCAGATCACTATATACACTCTATATGGTCACTATGTACCCACTCTCTATCCACTCTCTACCCCATCCGCTCTCTACCCCATCCGCTCTCTACCCCATCCGCTCTCCACCCCATTAGTGTTGAGCGGCATAGGCCATATTCGAATTCGCGAATATTCGCGAATATATGGACGAATATTCGTCATATATTCGCGAATATTCGCATATTCGTAATATTCTCGTTTTATTTTCGCATATGCGAACATTCGTGAATGCGAAAATTAGCATATACAAAATTAGCATAAGCGAAAATTAGCATATGCAAATTTTCTCATATGCGAAAATTCGCTCGCCAGTCTCACACAGTAGTATTAGATCCTTCTTTACACCACACAAGATGGAAGCAGAGAGGGATGATCACTGTGATGTGGATTGTGAAGAAAAAATTAAAAAAAATAAAAAAATAAAAGAATATTCGCGAGCAACACTACACCCCATCCACTCTCTACCCCATCCGCTCTCCACCCCATCCACTCTCTACCCCATCCGCTCTCCACCCCATCCACTCTCTACCCCATCCACTCTCTACCCCATCCGCTCTCCACCCCATCCACTCTCTACCCCATCCGCTCTCCACCCCATCCACTCTCCACCCCATCCACTCTCTACCCCATCCGCTCTCCACCCCATCCACTCTCTACCCCATCCACTCTCTACCCCATCCGCTCTCCACCCCATCCACTCTCTACCCCATCCGCTCTCCACCCCATCCACTCTCTACCCCATCCACTCTCTACCCCATCCGCTCTCCACCCCATCCACTCTCTACCCCATCCGCTCTCCACCCCATCCACTCTCTACCCCATCCGCTCTCCACCCCATCCACTCTCTACCCCATCCACTCTCTACCCCATCCGCTCTCCACCCCATCCACTCTCTACCCCATCCGCTCTCCACCCCATCCACTCTCCACCCCATCCACTCTCTACCCCATCCGCTCTCCACCCCATCCACTCTCTACCCCATCCACTCTCTACCCCATCCGCTCTCCACCCCATCCACTCTCTACCCCATCCGCTCTCCACCCCATCCACTCTCTACCCCATCCACTCTCTACCCCATCCGCTCTCCACCCCATCCACTCTCTACCCCATCCGCTCTCCACCCCATCCACTCTCTACCCCATCCGCTCTCCACCCCATCCACTCTCTACCCCATCCGCTCTCCACCCCATCCACTCTCTACCCCATCCGCTCTCCACCCCATCCACTCTCTACCCCATCCGCTCTCCACCCCATCCACTCTCTACCCCATCCGCTCTCCACCCCATCCACTCTCTACCCCATCCGCTCTCCACCCCATCCACTCTCTACCCCATCCGCTCTCCACCCCATCCACTCTCTACCCCATCCGCTCTCTACCCCATCCACTCTCTACCCCATCCACTCTCTACCCCATCCGCTCTCCACCCCATCCGCTCTCTACCCCATCCGCTCTCCACCCCATCCACTCTCTACCCCATCCGCTCTCCACCCCATCCACTCTCTACCCCATCCACTCTCTACCCCATCCGCTCTCCACCCCATCCGCTCTCTACCCCATCCGCTCTCTACCCCATCCGCTCTCCACCCCATCCGCTCTCTACCCCATCCACTCTCTACCCCATCCACTCTCTACCCCATCCGCTCTCCACCCCATCCACTTTCTACCCCATCCGCTCTCCACCCCATCCGCTCTCTACCCCATCCACTCTCTACCCCATCCACTCTCTACCCCATCCGCTCTCCACCCCATCCACTCTCTACCCCATCCGCTCTCCACCCCATCCACTCTCTACCTCATCCGCTCTCTACCCCATCCACTCTCTACCCCATCCGCTCTCTACCCCATTCGCTCTCTACCCCATCCGCTCTCTACCCCATCCGCTCTCTACCCCATCCGCTCTCCACCCCATCCACTCTCTACCCCATCCGCTCTCCACCCCATCCGCTCTCCACCCCATCCGCTCTCTACCCCATCCGCTCTCTACCCCATCCGCTCTCTACCCCATCCACTCTCTACCCCATCCGCTCTCCACCTCATCCGCTCTCTACCCCATCCACTCTCTACCCCATCCGCTCTCTACCCCATCCGCTCTCCACCCCATCCACTCTCTACCCCATCCGCTCTCCACCCCATCCGCTCTCTACCCCATCCACTCTCTACCCCATCCGCTCTCTACCCCATCCGCTCTCTACCCCATCCGCTCTCCACCCCATCCACTCTCTACCCCATCCGCTCTCCACCCCATCCGCTCTCTACCCCATCCGCTCTCTACCCCATCCGCTCTCCACCCCATTAGTGTTGAGCGGCATAGGCCATATTCGAATTCGCGAATATTCGCGAATATATGGACGAATATTCGTCATATATTTGCGAATATTCGCATATTCGTAATATTCTCGTTTTATTTTCGCATATGCGAACATTCGCGAATGCGAAAATTAGCATATACAAAATTAGCATAAGCGAAAATTAGCATATGCAAATTTTCTCATATGCGAAAATTCGCTCGCCAGTCTCACACAGTAGTATTAGATCCTTCTTTACACCACACAAGATGGAAGCAGAGAGGGATGATCACTGTGATGTGGATTGTGGGAAAAAAAATTACAAAAAAAAAAAAAATTACAAAAAATAAAAAAATAAAAGAATATTCGCGAGCAACACTACACCCCATCCGCTCTCTACCCCATCCGCTCTCTACCCCATCCACTCTCTACCCCATCCGCTCTCCACCCCATCCACTCTCTACCCCATCCGCTCTCCACCCCATCCACTCTCTACCCCATCCACTCTCTACCCCATCCACTCTCTACCCCATCCACTCTCTACCCCATCCGCTCTCTACCCCATCCGCTCTCTACCTCATCCGCTCTCTACCCCATCCACTCTCTACCCCATCCGCTCTCTACCCCATCCGCTCTCTACCCCATCCGCTCTCTACCTCATCCGCTCTCTACCTCATCCGCTCTCTACCCCATCCACTCTCTACCCCATCCGCTCTCTACCCCATCCACTCTCTACCCCATCCACTCTCTACCCCATCCGCTCTCTACCTCATCCGCTCTCTACCCCATCCGCTCTCTACCTCATCCGCTCTCTACCTCATCCGCTCTCTACCCCATCCACTCTCTACCCCATCCGCTCTCTACCCCATCCACTCTCTACCCCATCCACTCTCTACCCCATCCACTCTCTACCCCATCCGCTCTCTACCTCATCCGCCCTCTACCCCATCAGCTCTCTTTTGCCCTCCATCCACTCTCTTTTTACCCCATCCACTCTCTTTTTACCCCATCCACTCTTTTGCCCTCCATCCACTCTTTTTACCCCATCCATTCTTTTTACCCTATCCACTCTCTTTGCCCTCCATCTGCTCTCTATCCCATCCGCTCTCTACCCCATCCGCTCTCTACCCCATCCGCTCTCTACCCATCCGCTCTCTACCTCATCCACTCTCTATCCCATCCGCTCCCTACCCCATCCACTCTCTACCCCATCCACTCTCTATCCCATCCACTCTCTATCCCATCCACTCTCTACCTCATCCGCTCTCTATCCCATCCGCTCTCTACCCCATCCTCTCTCTACCCCATCCGCTCTCCACCCCATCCGCTCTCTACCTCATCCACTCTCTACCCCATCCGCTCTATACCTCATCCGCCCTCTACCCCATCCGCTCTCTACCCCATCCGCTCTCTACCCCATCCACTCTCTACCCCATCCCCTCTCTACCTCATCCAATCTCTATCCCATCCACTCTCTACCCCATCCACTCTCTACCCCATCCGCTCTCTACCTCAACCGCCCTCTACCCCATCAGCTCTCTTTTACCCCATCCACTCTCTTTTCACCCCATCCACTCTCTTTTGCCCTCCATCCACTCGTTGTGACTCTCACAGTTCTGTGACTACTTATGTAGACAAGTATGTCATCTGGTAGTGGACTATGTTTTCTGCAGCGCCATCTATGGTTGTTTACCTCATCCGCTCTCTACCCCATCCGCTCTCTACCCCATCCGCTCTCTACCTCATCCGCTTTCTACCTCATCCGCTCTCTACCCCATCCGCTCTCTACCTCATCCGCTCTCTACCCCATCCGCTCTCCACCCCATCCGCTCTCCACCACATCCGCTCTCTACCCCATCCGCTCTCCACCCCATCCGCTCTCCACCCCATCCGCTCTCTACCTCATCCGCTCTCTACCTCATCCGCTCTCTACCCCATCCGCTCTCTACCTCATCCGCTCTCTACCTCATCCGCTCTCTACCCCATCCGCTCTCTACCCCATCCGCTCTCTATCCCATCCACTTTCTACCCCATCCACTTTCTACCCCATCCACTCTCTACCTCATCCGCCCTCTATCCCATCAGCTCTCTTTTGCCCTCCATCCACTCTCTTTTTACCCCATCCACTCTCTTTTTACCCCATCCACTCTTTTGCCCTCCATCCACTCTTTTTACCCCATCCGCTCTTTTTACCCCATCCACTCTCTTTGCCCTCCATCTGCTCTCTATCCCATCGGCTCTCTACCCCATCCGCTCTCTACCTCATTCACTCTCTATCCCATCCGCTCTCTACCCCATCCGCTCTCTATCCCATCCACTCTCTATCCCATCCACTCTCTATCCCATCCACTCTCTTTCCCATCCACTCTTTACCTCATCCGCTCTTTATGCAATCCGCTCTCTACCAAAACCGCTCTCTACCCCATCCGCTCTCCACCCCATCCACTCTCTACCCCATCCGCTCTCTACCCCATCCACTCTCTACCCCATCCACTCTCTACCTCATCCGCCCTCTACCCCATTCGCTCTCTACCCCATCCGCTCTCCACCCCATCCCCTCTCTACCTCATCCGCTCTCTATCCCATCCACTCTCTACCCCATCACTCTCTACCCCATCCACTCTCTACCTCAACCGCCCTCTACCCCATCAGCTCTCTTTTTCTCCTTCCACTCTCTTTTTACCACATCCACTCTTTTGCCCTCCATCCATTCTCTTTTTACCCCATCCACTCTCTTTTGCCCTCCATCCACTCGTTGTGACTCTGACAGTTCTGTGACTACTTATGTAGACAAGTATGTCATCTGGTAGAGAGTATGTTTTCTGCAGCGCCATCTATGGTTGTTTAGTCACAGGTAGACATGAGGGCGCCCGGTGCTCGCTAAACTTTTATAAGCACTTTCTAAACCTGAAATTATTTGGGTAATTTTGGAAACAAGTGGTGAGAGTATGAACGCCCATTACTGGGGCCGCACCCCGTGCCAGCGCTCACATGTGGAGGGTGTGCCTGGCACATCGCCCTCATCTAGGAGGCCACACGTGTATCTGCCGTGTTGTGTTCTATATGTGTTCTGCCCCCAATGAGACACGCGTGACCTACGGGAGCCCAGCACATGTGAGAGGAAGAGACAGCGAGGCCACTCACTCTCACACTCAGTCAGTATATCACAATACATTACATGGACTCACACTCAGTATATCACTATACATTACATGGACTCACACTCAGTATATCACTATACATTACATGGACTCACACTCAGTATATCACTGTACATTACATGGACTCACACTCAGTATATCACAATACATTACATGGACTCACACTCAGTATATCACAATACATTACATGGACTCACACTCAGTATATCACTATACATTACATGGACTCACACTCAGTATATCACTATACATTACATGGACTCACACTCAGTATATCACTATACATTACATGGACTCACACTCAGTATATCACTATACATTACATGGACTCACACTCAGTATATCACTGTACATTACATGGACTCACACTCAGTATATCACAATACATTACATGGACTCACACTCAGTATATCACTATACATTACATGGACTCACACTCAGTATATCACTGTACATTACATGGACTCACACTCAGTATATCACTATACATTACATGGACTCACACTCAGTATATCACTGTACATTACATGGACTCACACTCAGTATATCACTATACATTACATGGACTCACACTCAGTATATCACTATACATTACATGCACTCACACTCAGTATATCACTATACATTACATGGACTCACACTCAGTATATCACAATACATTACATGGACTCACACTCAGTATATCACAATACATTACATGGACTCACACTCAGTATATCACTATACATTACATGGACTCACACTCAGTATATCACTATACATTACATGGACTCACACTCAGTATATCACTATACATTACATGGACTCACACTCAGTATATCACTGTACATTACATGGACTCACACTCAGTATATCACTGTACATTACATGGACTCACACTCAGTATATCACAATACATTACATGGACTCACACTCAGTATATCACAATACATTACATGGACTCACACTCAGTATATCACTATACATTACATGGACTCACACTCAGTATATCACTATACATTACATGGACTCACACTCAGTATATCACTATACATTACATGGACTCACACTCAGTATATCACTATACATTACATGGACTCACACTCAGTATATCACTGTACATTACATGGACTCACACTCAGTATATCACAATACATTACATGGACTCACACTCAGTATATCACTATACATTACATGGACTCACACTCAGTATATCACTGTACATTACATGGACTCACACTCAGTATATCACAATACATTACATGGACTCACACTCAGTATATCACTGTACATTACATGGACTCACACTCAGTATATCACTATACATTACATGGACTCACACTCAGTATATCACTATACATTACATGGACTCACACTCAGTATATCACTGTACATTACATGGACTCACACTCAGTATATCACAATACATTACATGGACTCACACTCAGTATATCACTGTACATTACATGGACTCACACTCAGTATATCACTATACATTACATGGACTCACACTCAGTATATCACTATACATTACATGGACTCACACTCAGTATATCACTATACATTACATGGACTCACACTCAGTATATCACTGTACATTACATGGACTCACACTCAGTATATCACTATACATTACATGGACTCACACTCAGTATATCACTATACATTACATGGACTCACACTCAGTATATCACTGTACATTACATGGACTCACACTCAGTATATCACTGTACATTACATGGACTCACACTCAGTATATCACTGTACATTACATGGACTCACACTCAGTATATCACAATACATTACATGGACTCACACTCAGTATATCACAATACATTACATGGACTCACACTCAGTATATCACTGTACATTACATGGACTCACACTCAGTATATCACTATACATTACATGGACTCACACTCAGTATATCACAATACATTACATGGACTCACACTCAGTATATCACTGTACATTACATGGACTCACACTCAGTATATCACTGTACATTACATGGACTCACACTCAGTATATCACAATACATTACATGGACTCACACTCAGTATATCACTGTACATTACATGGACTCACACTCAGTATATCACAATACATTACATGGACTCACACTCAGTATATCACTATACATTACATGGACTCACACTCAGTATATCACTATACATTACATGGACTCACACTCAGTATATCACTGTACATTACATGGACTCACACTCAGTATATCACTATACATTACATGGACTCACACTCAGTATATCACTGTACATTACATGGACTCACACTCAGTATATCACTATACATTACATGGACTCACACTCAGTATATCACTGTACATTACATGGACTCACACTCAGTATATCACTGTACATTACATGGACTCACACTCAGTATATCACTATACATTACATGGACTCACACTCAGTATATCACTGTACATTACATGGACTCACACTCAGTATATCACTGTACATTACATGGACTCACACTCAGTATATCACTATACATTACATGGACTCACACTCAGTATATCACTGTACATTACATGGACTCACACTCAGTATATCACAATACATTACATGGACTCACACTCAGTATATCACAATACATTACATGGACTCACACTCAGTATATCACAATACATTACATGGACTCACACTCAGTATATCACAATACATTACATGCACTCACACTCAGTATATCACTGTACATTACATGGACTCACACTCAGTATATCACTATACATTACATGGACTCACACTCAGTATATCACTATACATTACATGCACTCACACTCAGTATATCACTGTACATTACATGGACTCACACTCAGTATATCACTATACATTACATGGACTCACACTCAGTATATCACAATACATTACATGGACTCACACTCAGTATATCACAATACATTACATGGACTCACACTCAGTATATCACAATACATTACATGCACTCACACTCAGTATATCACTGTACATTACATGGACTCACACTCAGTATATCACTGTACATTACATGGACTCACACTCAGTATATCACTATACATTACATGGACTCACACTCAGTATATCACTGTACATTACATGGACTCACACTCAGTATATCACTGTACATTACATGGACTCACACTCAGTATATCACAATACATTACATGGACTCACACTCAGTCAGTATATCATTAGTGGAGTGCACACTCACTTTTACCATACAATGCAGGGAGAGGTGAGAGCAGAGACATTTACATGATAAGACTCGGGGGAGGTGATTCCCAGAATCCACAACACAGACTACAACCCCCCACATACACCGAGACCATGACTACGAGCGGACCGCCATGATATGGTCATGTGACTACAACCCCCCACATACACCGAAACCATGACTACGAGCGGACCGCCATGATGTGGTAATTTGACTACAACCCCCCACATACACCGAAACCATGACTACGAGCGGACCGCCATGATATGGTCATGTGACTACAACCCCCCACATACACCGAGACCATGACTACGAGCGGACCGCCATGATATGGTCATATGACTACAACCCGCCCCATACACCGAGACCATGACTACGAGCGGACCGCCATGATATGGTCATGTGACTACAACCCCCAACATACACCGAGACCATGACTACGAGCGGACCGCCATGATATGGTCATGTGACTACAACCCGCCCCATACACCGAGACCATGACTACGAGCGGACCGCCATGATATGGTCATGTGACTACAACCCACCCCATACACCGAGACCATGACTACGAGCGGACCGCCATGATATGGTCATGTGACTACAACCCCCCACATACACCGAGACCATGACTACGAGCGGACCGCCATGATATGGTCATGTGACTACAACCCCCAACATACACCGAGACCATGACTACAAGCGGACCGCCATGATATGGTCATGTGACTACAACCCCCAACATACACCGAGACCATGACTTCGAGCGGACCGCCATGATATGGTCATGTGACTACAACCCACCCCACACACCGAAACCATGACTACGAGCGGACCACCATAATATGGTCATGTGACTACAACCCCCCACATACACTGAGACCATGACTATGAGCGGACCGCCATGATATGGTCATGTGATTACAACCCCCCACATACAACGAGACCATGACTATGAGCGGACCACCATGATATGGTCATGTGACTACAACCCCCCACATACACCGAGACCATGACTACGAGCGGACCGCCATGATATGGTCATGTGACTACAACCCCCCACATACACCGAGACCATGACTACAAGCGGACCGCCATGATATGGTCATGTGACTACAACCCCCCACATACACCGAGACCATGACTACGAGCGGACCGCCATGATATGGTCATGTGACTACAACCCTCCACGTACACCGAGACCATGACTACGAGCGGACCGCCATGATATGGTCATGTGACTACAACCCTCCACGTACACCGAGACCATGACTACGAGCGGACCGCCATGATATGGTCATGTGACTACAACCCCCCACATACACAGAGACCATGACTACAAGCGGACTGCCATGATATGGTCATGTGACTACAACCCCCCACATACTCCAAGACCATGACTTCGAGCGGACCACCATGATATAGTCATGTGACTACAACCCCCCACATACACCGAGACCATGACTACGAGCAGACCACTATGATATGGTCATGTGACTACAACCCCCCACATACACTGAGACCATGACTACGAGCGGACCGCCATGATATGGTCATGTGACTACAACCCCCCACATACACCGAAACCATGACTACGAGTGGACCGCCATGATATGGTCATGTGACTACAACCCCCCACATACACCGAGACCATGACTACGAGTGGACCGCCATGATATGGTCATGTGACTACAACCCCCCACATACACCGAAACCATGACTACGAGTGGACCGCCATGATATGGTCATGTGACTACAACCCCCCCCCATACACCGAAACCATGACTATGAGCGGACCGCCATGATATGGTCATGTGACTACAACCCACCCCATACACCGAAACCATGACTACGAGCGGACCGCCATGATATGGTCATGTGACTACAACCCCCCACATACACCGAGACCATGACTACGAGTGGACCGCCATGATATGGTCATGTGACTACAACCCACTCCATACACCGAGACCATGACTACGAGCGGACCGCCATGATATGGTCATGTGACTACAACCCCCCCCCACATACACCGAAACCATGACTATGAGCGGACCGCCATGATATGGTCATGTGACTACAACCCACCCCATACACCGAAACCATGACTACGAGCGGACCGCCATGATATGGTCATGTGACTACAACCCCCCACATACACCGAGACCATGACTACGAGTGGACCGCCATGATATGGTCATGTGACTACAACCCACTCCATACACCGAGACCATGACTACGAGCGGACCGCCATGATATGGTCATGTGACTACAACCCCCAACATACACCGAGACCATGACTATGAGCGGACAACCATGATATGGTCATGTGACTACAACCCCCCACATACACCGAGACCATGACTATGAGCGGACAACCATGATATGGTCATGTGACTACAACCCACTCCATACACCGAGACCATGACTACGAGTGGACCGCCATGATATGGTCATGTGACTACAACCCCCCACATACACTGAGACCATGACTATGAGCGGACAACCATGATATGGTCATGTGACTACAACCCCCCACATACACCGAGACCATGACTACGAGCGGACCGCCATGATATGGTCATGTGGCTACAACCCCCAACATACACCGAGACCATGACTACGAGTGGACCACCATGATATGGTCATGTGACTACAACCCGCCCCATACACCGAGACCATGACTACGAGCGGACCGCCATGATATGGTCATGTGACTACAACCCCCCACATACACCGAGACCATGACTACGAGCGGACCGCCATGATATGGTCATGTGACTACAACCCCCCACATACACTGAGACCATGACTATGAGCGGACCGCCATGATATGGTCATGTGGCTACAACCCCCAACATACACCGAGACCATGACTACGAGCGGACCACCATGATATGGTCCTGTGACTACAACCCCCCACATACACCGAGACCATGACTATGAGCGGACCGCCATGATATGGTCATGTGGCTACAACCCCCAACATACACCGAGACCATGACTACGAGCGGACCACCATGATATGGTCATGTGACTACAACCCGCCCCATACACCGAGACCATGACTACGAGCGGACCGCCATGATATGGTCATGTGGCTACAACCCCCAACATACACCGAGACCATGACTACGAGCGGACCACCATGATATGGTCATGTGACTACAACCCCCAACATACACCGAGACCATGACTACGAGCGGACCACCATGATATGGTCATGTGACTACAACCCGCCCCATACACCGAGACCATGACTACGAGCGGACCGCCATGATATGGTCATGTGGCTACAACCCCCAACATACACCGAGACCATGACTACGAGCGGACCACCATGATATGGTCATGTGACTACAACCCCCAACATACACCGAGACCATGACTACGAGCGGACCACCATGATATGGTCATGTGACTACAACCCCCAACATACACTGAGACCATGACTACGAGCGGACCACCATGATATGGTCATGTGACTACAACCCCCAACATACACCGAGACCATGACTACGAGCGGACCACCATGATATGGTCATGTGGCTACAACCCCCAACATACACCGAGACCATGACTACGAGCGGACCACCATGATATGGTCATGTGACTACAACCCCCAACATACACCGAGACCATGACTACGAGCGGACCACCATGATATGGTCATGTGACTACAACCCCCAACATACACTGAGACCATGACTACGAGCGGACCACCATGATATGGTCATGTGACTACAACCCCCAACATACACCAAGACCATGACTACGAGCGGACCACCATGATATGGTCATGTGACTACAACCCCCAACA